>NC_060088.1:26122856-26345698 GCF_922984935.1 Meles meles | reverse complement strand
ATCTTGCAACCCAAGGGTCTTGAAGCCCAGGTATTCCAGATCAGCATGCTTTGCAGACATACACTCCAGAACTGCAAAACTCTGTGTATCTCCTGGAGAGTACACCAGCAAGCAACCAGGTGCAGAAATCCAAGAAACCATGATCACAGACAATACCTGTTGACACCGGGACTATATTATTATTTCTTTGTGTGCATTCATGATGGGCAGTGTTGGTGGAGATGCCTCGATGGGCGCCAAAGAAACTTGGACTCTATGACCGCCAGCATACAGACTGAGAAGTGGCCACAGGCAGGAAGGTTAGGACATTGCTGCCAAAACTGCAATCACTGATTCTCAAACCTGGAACACTGTTGGGATTGCCTTCTTCAGGCCACCTTGCTTAGTCTCAGGAGAACAGAAATTCCTGCTGGGGACTAGAAGAAAGCCATGCCCACATCTCTTACCTGGCCACAGAATACAGCAGGCCTTAATTTTTGTGGAGTGTGTTGAAAGTCACGTTTCACAGGAGTACCAGACCAACGATGCTTAACCTCACCATATTTGGCCCAGACACCACACACTCTGAAGGGAAGGCAAGGAGAGCCTCTGCAGAGGATGAACCCACAGGAGAGAGGCCATCCACAAACAACCACAGAGGGCATGTCACACACACCTGAGACTCTCTCAAGTGCCAGTCCTTGGGCTCTCCATGAGCTCTTCTTCCTAAAGAAATTATCTTCAGGGTAGATAACAGAATGCCTTTTTCGAATACCGAGAATTCAAAGACCATTTGTAGATTCACGTTTTAATCCGGAAACTGGTCCGAAAGCCTTTTCGGATTGCTTAACATGGGGACTGGTTCTCTCACAACATGCTCCCTGCTTGCTCCTGTGAGCTCCATAAGAGTCCGCAGTGCATCTGGAGGACAGGGAGACTCTAGAAGTGTCTTGGAGCTCAAGGCTTGTCTTCAGCCATCAGCACAACGAGAAGATGACCACATCAATGGAAACGTGGTATAAATGAACGTGAAGCCTAGAAATCACACTCCACAATGAAAGAGAGAAGAAGTCACAGAGACCATCTGAGAAGGGTAGATAGGGCTTACAGGAGAATTGCACTGTTGGTGCTTCAGAGGGAAGGGAGCCATAGCCAAAGACAAAGGCCCAGGAGAGAAGAGAACACGTAGAACCCACAATTTGAATGCTGACCCATAGTTGTTGCTGGAGAAAAGGAGACTGTGTGAAGGACACGAGTTCTTGCAACCCAAGGATCTTGAGGCCCAGGGACTCCAGATCAGCATGCTTTGCAGACATAGATGCCAGAGAACACTGTGTATCTCCTGGAGAGGACACCAGCAAGCAACCAGGTGCAGACAGCCTGGAAACCATGATCACAGACAATACCTATTGACACCATGGTAAGATTATTATTTCCTTGTGTGCATTCATGGTGGGCATTATTGGTCGAGATGCCTTGATGGGCTCCAAAGAGACTTGGACTCTACAAACATCAGCATTCAGACTGAGAAGTGGCCACAGGCAGGACGGTGATGACATTAGCTGCACAACCTGAAATCACGGATTCCCAAATCTGGAACACTGTTGGGACTGCCTTCTTCAGGCCACATTGCTTAGCCCCAGGAGAACGGAAAATCCTGCAGGGGACTAAAAGAAATCCCTGCCCACATCCTCTCAGCTGGCCACAGAGTTCAGCAGGCCTTAAGTTTTGTGGATTGGTTTGAAAGTCACGTTTCACAGGCATACCAGACCCACGAAGCTTAACCTCAACATATCTGGCCCAGACGCGAAGCACTCTGAATGGAAGGAAAGGAGAGCCTCTGCAGAGGATGAGCCCACAGGAGAGTGGACAGCCACAACACCACCCCAGAGGACATGTCACACACACCTGAGACACTCTCAAGTGTCAGCCCTTGGGCACTCCATGAGCTCTTCTTCCTAAAGAAATAATCTTCACGGTAGTTAACAGAATGCGTGTTTCGAATACAGAGAAGACTGTGATCTTTGGAAGATTCACGATGTATTCTGAAACTGGCCTGAACACTTTTTCCGATGGCTTCACATGGGGTTTGGTTCTCTTCCAACATGCTCCATGCTTGCTCTGGTGAGCTCCAAACAAATGAGTCCGTCCTGGGTCTAAGCTTCTAGTATATAGGGTCTGCAATTAATGTTTGGTCAGCTGGGAACATTTGACGCATTATGGCACAATTTCTGTAGATGCAAGAAGAACTCGTGTCCTCATTCTTGAAGACTCCATACATGACTTTTGTATGGTTGCGGGTGTTAATTTGGAGCTTCCCTCGGAGGGCGGGGGTTGATTTTCCTGGTCAGAAGCATCCTGTTGGGGTGTGAGGACCATGAATATGTGTATGGCGTGGAGTTCCCCGTGTGAGGCTGCTTGTACTCCTGACTCTCTGATGTTACGTCGGTAAGAGGGTATTGTGGATTCTTGCCCTTCTCAGTAGTCCAGAGGGATGGTGATGACAGTCACGGCCAAAGACTACAAAGTGACCCAATATCGCTTCTCAAACTATCTTGGGGAAATACCCTGGCGGCTCCAGTGGTTGGGAGTGATTTTGATACTCCTGGCTGACCCAGAACTACTGCAGCCAGGTGAAGTGATGAGTTGTGGTTTGGAGAGAAGTGGTTGCTAGGATCTCAGAGGTTTGTGACGTCACAGAAACTGACTTCACTGAAGCAGCAATCCCATTCTCCTGACATATGAGTCCTACGGCTTTATGTAGAAAGACCTGGTAAGGAACAAAAAAGAGCCCTGCTAGCCTGATCATGAACTCAGGTGGTCTTTTCTGTTTCTTTCCAACTTCCACTTTCTGTACAAAGAGAAAACAAAACGATGTTCTGTATATCATTATTTAGACAAATATTTCTCCAGAGAGAGCAAGGTGTTTCTATTCCCACTGCAATTTCTAGAGACCTAAATCAACACCGAGGCCTCTTGGCTAACATTAGGTCTCTGGGAGGTTGGATATCCTTGGGTGAGAGTGTGCATTCTTAGCTTCTCTTCCCTATGGTTTCTCTGCCTTTGATGCTTGGTCAGCTTGTAAGGTGAGGGAAAGAAGAAGAAATGGAGAGTCACAATTCCAGGAAAATTGCCAGGGCAGGGATGCGTTGTGCTGTCCCTGTCCTTATCTTCTATTTTCCTGAAACGCCATTGCCAAGGGATGAAATCTCTGACTACCTGACATTACCTTAAATACCATTGCAAAGCCTTCATGGAGAGTGAAACGCTGCATGAAAGCTACCCCTAAAGAAAGAACCATGGTCAGCACTCCATGTCATCATTAGTTAATGCTACATGCCATAGTCTTGGGGAAAGTCATGTTGATCAACTCTTTATTCAGATGAAATGAACCACCAACATCGATGGCCTACCAAGCCCACTCTAGCATCACTGTGGAATGAGACAAGATAGTGGATAAATATGATTATGAAGATGATGATAAAAAAGGTGATTTCCAAATGAAAATTCAAGCAGACCAAGGGAAATATCCAATGGCTTCACTAATTTGTGGTCCATGAGGAATACCATGGACTTGAGTTGTAGTAAGGTTAAACAGAAGGAGAAGAATTCAGACAGGGAGACAAACCCAGACAGACACAGGAATTTGGGGACCAAGCTGAGGGTTACAGGAGGATAAGTCCTGCCATAAAGAGGGAATTGGTTCATGGGTATGGAGGTGGTGTGGCATTATATGAGGATGAGCACGTGGTGGTATATGCAATTAAAGAATCAGGGAACACTATGTCAAAAAACGTAGGATGGATGAAAGGCTGGCTTGCCGAATACAAGTAAAAATAGTGAATAGAAAGCAAAACAGGCTGTTTCACATGGAGTTGAAGAAAGAAAGAGAAGAGAAATGAATTCTAGTTTTATTATCTTACAGATTAGAATTGTATGCAATTGGTTTCCTATAAGGTCTTATATGAATTGTGTCTTTGGATATTGTAAATTAGAGTCTTCCCTCTTCCTACATTTTGGGAATAGATGAGATAAGCCCACATTACTATTAAATGTCTCGAATTGTGGACCTGGGAATTGATTGGACCTGGCTTTCTGTTTGTTGAGAGATGTTTGAGGACTGCTTCAAAAGCCTCAAAAGCTGCTTCAAAAGGCATTACCTGAGACTTCAGATATGTATGTCTTATGATCTTGTCATGGTAGTGTGTCTGTGTCTTGGAATTTATCTTTTTCTTTCCAGTATTGGATTTGCTGGCATACTAGAGTGGAGGGGTCAACGTGAGACAGGAATCCATCAGAATCCTAGAGGAGAACATAGGCAGTAACCTCTTCGATATCATCCACAGCAACTTCTTTCAAGATATGTCTCCAAAGGCAAAGGAAACAAAAGCGAAAATGAACTTTTGGGACTTCATCAAGATCAAAAGCTTCTGCACAGCAAAGGAAACAGTCAACAAAACAAAAAGGCAACCCACGGAATGGGAGAAGATATTTGCAAATGACAGTACAGACAAAAGGTTGATATCCAGGATCTATAAAGAACTTCTCAAACTCAACACACACAAAACAGATAATCATATCGAAAAATGGGCAGAAGATATGAACAGACACTTCTCCAACGAAGACATACAAATGGCTATCAGACACATGAAAAAATGTTCATCATCACTTGCCATCAGGGAGATTCAAATTAAAACAACATTGAGATACCACCTGACACCAGTTAGAATGGCCAAAATTAGCAAGACAGGAAACAACGTGTGTTGGAGAGGATGTGGATAAAGGGGAACCCTCTTACATTGTTGGTGGGAATGCAAGTTAGTGCAGCCACTTTGGAGAACAGTGTGGAGATTCCTGAAGAAATTAAGAATAGAGCTTCCCTATGACCCTGCAATTGCACTGCTGGGTATTTACCCCAAAGATACAGATGTAGTGAAGAGAAGGGCCATCTGTACCCCAATGTTTATTGCAGCAATGGCTATGGTCGCCAAACTGTGGAAAGAACCAAGATGCCCTTCAACGGATGAGTGGATAAGGAAGATGTGGTACATATACACAATGTAGTATTATGCCTCCATCAGAAAGGATGAATACCCAACTTTTGTAGCAATATGGACGGGACTGGAAGAAATTATGCTGAGCGAAATAAGTCAAGCAGAGAGTGAAGTATCATATGGTCTCACTTATTTGTGGAGCATAACAAATAACATGGAGGACATGGGGAGATGGAGAGGAGAGGGAGTTTAGGGAAACTGGAAGGGAGATGAACCATGAGAGACTATGGACTCTGAAAAACAACCAGAGGGTTTTGAAGGGGCGGGGGAGGGGTGGGAGGTTGAGGAACCAGGTGGTGGGTAACAGGGAAGGCACGAATTCCATGGATCACTGGGTGTGATGCCAAAAAAATGAACACTGTTATGCTGTAAATAAACAAATAAACGAATAAAAAAAAGCCTCAAAAGCTGCTTCAAAGTCATTACCTGAGACGTCAGATATGTATGACTCATGATCTTGTCATGGTGGTGGATATGTGTCTTGGAATTTATCCTTTTCTCTCCGGTATTGGATTTGCTGACAGACTTCTGTGTTGGGGTCTTTTAGGTATGGTTGTTTAATTAATTAATTAATTAATTCTTGATAGGTTAGGAGTTAACTTATCCTGTTTGGAACCGTTGTTATTTTGATTCTGTAAGCTTTTTTTTTTTAATGGTATTTTTTTCTGAATTTTGCTTGCATGAGTGCTATTCCTAATTTGCTCCCTAACTTCTGTGGGACTCTTTTAAGTGTGTGTGTGAGTGTGTGTGTGTGTTTGTTTATGTATGTGTGTGTGTTCCTAAAAACGCTAAGAATGATATTTTAAGAGATATGAAGTTGCTCTATTCCAAATCACAATTCACCTTAAAACAGAGTGGAAACACATGTTACATCCCTTTCGGCCACATTTCCTGCATTGAATGTCCCATTTGATCCACTTTGAGACACGCAGATTCTGACTAGCCTGCCTGGAACAAACACCAAATTTTGTGTGGCTGCTTCGAGTCTCATTGCCTGTCCCTTTTTTTTTTTTTTTTTTTGCTTTTTCCCGTGTTTCTTTACTTCCATGAGTGAGTGATATTGTATGGTAGTCATCTTTCTATGACACAGCCCAATGCTCTCTCCCTTTCTGCCACATGTCACAAGGAACAAGAATGCCTTCTTGCTTATGGCTCCATAAGAGTCCACAGTGTATTTGCAGGACAGGGAGATGGTAGTCGTTTCTGGGAGCTCCAGGCTTGTCTTAGGCATCAGCACAACTGGAAGAAGAGCATATCAATGTAAACAGGGCATAAATAGATCTGAATCCTAGAAATCACAGTCCACAGCGAATGAGAGAAGAAGTCAGAGACCATGGGAGAAGGATGTAGACAGGGCTTATGGGAGAATTGGACGTTTGATGCTTCAGAGGCAGGGAGTCATGAACAAAGACAAAGGCCCAGGGGTGAGGATCTCACTTAGAACCCACAATGTGAATGTTGACCCATAGTTGTTGGCTGAGTAAAGGAGAGTGTCTGAAGGACACGAGTTCTTGCAACCCAAAGACTTGAGACCCAGGGATACCAGATCAGCATGCTTTGAAGACAAAAAATCCAGAGAACACTGAGTCTCCTGGAGAGGTCACAAGCAAGCAACCAGGTGCAGACAGCATGGAAACCATGGTCAGAGATAATACATGTTGGCACCATGGTAAGATTATTATTTCTTTGTGTCCATTCGTGATGGGAAGTGTTGGTGGAGATGCCTCTATGGGCGCCTAAGACACTTGGGCTCTTCAACCGCCAGCATCAAGACTGAGAAGTGGCTATAGCCAGGACAGTGAGGACATTAGCTGCAATCACCGAACACCAAACCTGGAACACTTGTGACTACCTTCTTCAGGCCACTTTGCTTAATCCCTGGAGAACTGAAAATCCTGCAGGGGACTGGAAGAAAGCCCTGCTCACATCCTCTCACCTAGCCACAGAATTCAGCAGGCTTTAAATTTTGTGGAGTGTGTTTAAGTTTACGTTTCACAGACACAACACACCCACGAAGTTTAACCTCACCATATTTGGCCCAGACACCACACACTCTGAATGGAAGGCAAGGAGAGCCTCTGAAGAGGATGAGCCCACAGGAGCGTGGACAGCCACAACACAACACCAGAAGGCCTGTCACACACACCTGAGACTCTCTCAAGTGCCAGCCCTTGGGCATTCCATGAGCTCTTCTTCCTAAAGAAATTATCTTCAGGGTAGATAACAGAATGCGCGTTTCGAATACACAGAAGACAGAGACCTTTTTTAGATTCACGATGTATTCCTAAAACTGGCCCTAAAGCCTTTTGAGATGGCTTCCCATGGGGATTGTTTCTCTTCCAACATGCTCCGTGCTTGCTCCTGTGAGCTCCAAACAGATGAGTCCATGCTGGGCCTAAGCTTCTAGGGTGTAAGGTCTGCCTTTAATGTTTGGGTCTGTGGGAGAATTGGGAGGAATTTATGGCATGATTTCTGGAGATGAAAGAAGAACCCCTGTCCTCACTATTGAAGACTCCAGACATGTCTTTGGTATGCTTGCTGATGTTAACTCTGAGCTTTCCTGGGAGGACGGGGGGCGCTTTTCCTGGTCAGAAGCATCCTGATTGGGGGGAGGAGTCAAGATGACGGAGAAGTATTAGGCTGAGACTACCTCAGGTAGCAGGTGATCAGCTCAATAGCTTTTCTAAACATTGCAAACACCTACAAATCCAATGGGATTTCGAAGAGAAGAAGAACAGAAATTCTAGAAACTGAAAATCAACCATTTTCTGAAAGGTAGGCCTCGCGTAGATGTGAATCTAAAACGACAGGAAGATAGTCTGCAGGGGAGGGGCCAGCTTCCGGCAAGCGCCGGAGCAACGGAGCACACAATCAGGACATTTTAATGTCTGTTCCATTGATGGACATTGCTCCAGAGACTAAACAGGGGTGAAGCCCACTTGGGGTCAGCGTGGAGATCCTGCAAGGGTCACACAAGGATCAGGGGTGTCGGAGTGTCGCAGAGCTCTCGGGTATTAGAACAGTGAAGCTGGTTACAGAGACAGAGCCGAGGACTGAACTCTCATGTCGGGGTAACCTTGAACTTGTCGAAGGCTGGGTGAGCTCGGAGCGCGGCTGGAGGCTGGGGATACGGGAGTGATTTAGTGCTGTCCTCTGGGGGCGCACAGAGGAGTGGGGCTTTTGGATCCCACCAAAAAAGATAACTAGAGACCAATATCCTTGATGAACACAGATGCAAAAATTCTCACCAAAATATTAACCAATAGGATTCAACAGTACATTAAAAGGATTATTCACCATGATCAAGTGGGATTTATTCCAGGGCTGCAGGGTTGATTCAACATCGGCAAAACAATCAATGTGATAGAACACATTAATAAAGAAAGAACAAGAACCATATGATACTCTCCATAGATGCTGAAAAAGCATTTGACAAAGTACAGCCTCCCTTCCTGACCAAAACTCTTCAAAGTGTAGGGATAGAGGGCATATACCTCAAAATTGTCAAAGACATCTATGAAAAACCACTGCATATATCATTCTCAATGGAGAAAAACTGAAAGCTTTTTTGCTAAGGTCAGGAACACGGCAGGGATGTCCATTATCACCACTGCTATTCAACATAGTACTAGAAATCCTAGCCTCAGCAATCAGACAACAAAAGGAGATTAAAGGCATCCAAATTGGCAAAGAAGAACTCAAACTATCACTCTTAGCAAATGATATGATACAATATGTGGAAAACCCAAAAGACTCCACTCCCAAACTGCTAGAACTTGTACAGGAATTCTGTCGTGTCAGGATATAAAATCAATGCACATAAATCAGTTGCATTTCTGTACACCAACAACAAGACAGAAGAAAGAGAAATTAAGGAGTCAATCCCATTTACAATTGCACCCAAAACTATAAGATACCTAGGAATAAACCTAAGCAAAGACGCTAAGAATCTATACACAGAAAACTATAAAGTACTCATGAAAGAAATTGAGGAAGACACAAACAAATGGAAAAATGATCCATGCTCCTGGTTGGAGGAATAAATATTGTGAAAATGTCTATGCTACCTAAAGCAATCTACACAATTAATGCAATCCCTATCAAAATACCATCCATTTTCTTTCAAAGAAAGGGAACAAATAATCCTAAAATTTATATGGAACCAGAAAAGACCTCGAATAGCCAAAGGAATATTGAAAAAGAAAGCCAAAGTTGGTGGCATCACAATTCCGGACTTCAAGCTCTATTACAAAGCTGTCATCATCAAGACAGCATGGTACTGGCACAAAAACAGACACATAGATCAATGGAACAGAATAGAGAGCCCAGAAATAGAACCTCAACTCTATGGTCAACTCATCTTCGACAAAGCAGGAAAGAATGTCCAATGGAAAAAAGATAGCCTCTTCAATAAATGGTGCAGGGAAAATTGGGCAGCCACATGCAGAAAAATGAAATTGGACCACTTCCTTACACCACACACGAAAATAGACTCCAAATGGATGAAGGACCTCAATGTGAGAAAGGAATCCATCAAAATCCTTGAGGAGAATGCAGGCAGCAACCTCTTTGACCTCAGCCGCAGCAACATCTTCCTAGTAACAACGGCAAAGGAAAGGGAAGCAAGGGCAAAAATGAACTATTGGGATCTCATCAAGATCAAATGCTTTTGCACAGCAAAGGAAAGAGTTAACAAAACCAAAAGACAACTGACAGAATGGGAGAAAATATTTGCAAACGACACATCAGATAAAGGGCTAGTATCCAAAATCTATAAGGAACTTAGCAAACTCAACACCCAAAGAACAAACAATCCAATCAAGAAATGGGCAGAGGACATGAACAGACATTTCTGCAAAGAAGACATCCAGAGGGCCAACAGACACATGAAAAAGTGCTCCACGTCACTCGGCATCAGGGAAATACAAATCAAAAATACAATGAGATATCACCTCACACCAGTCAGAATGACTAAAATGAACAAGTCAGGAAATGACAGATGCTGGCGAGGATGCGGAGAAAGGGGAGCCCTCCTCCACTGTTGGTGGGAATGCAAGCTGGTGCAACCACTCTGGAAAACAGCATGGAGGTTCCCCAAAATGTTGAAAATAGAACTACCCTATGACCCAGCAATTGCACTACTGGGTATTTACCCTAAAGATACAAACATAGTGATCCGAAGGGGCACGTGTACCTGAATGTTTATAGCAGCAATGTCTATAATAGCCAAACTATGGAAAGAACCTAGATGTCCATCAACAGATGAATGGATAAAGAAGAAGTGGTATATATACACAATGGAATACTATGCAGCCATCAAAAGAAATGAAATCTTGCCATTTGTGATGACATGGATGGAACTAGAGGGTATCATGCTTAGGGAAATAAGTCAATCAGAGAAAGACAACTATCATATGATCTCCCTCATAGGAGGACATGGAGATGCGACATGGGGGGTTAGGGGACAGGAGAAGAATAAATGAAACAAGATGGGATTGGGAGGGAGACAAATCATAATTGACTCTTAATCTCACAGAACATACTGGGTGTTGCTGCGGGGAGGTGGGGTTGGGAGAGGGGGAGGGGGTTATCCACATTGGGGAGGGTATGTGCTATCTTGAGTGATGTGAAGTGTGTAAACCTGGCGAATCACATACCTGTACCCCTGGGGATAAAAATACATTATATGTTTATTAAAAAAAAAATTGGAAGGGGCGGCGAACATAAGAGATTGTGGAATCTGAAAAACAACCTGAGGGTTTGAAGGGTCGGGGGTGAGAGGTAGGGGGAAGAGGAGGTGAGTAACATGGAGGGAATGCATTGCATGGAGCACTGGGTGTTGTGCAAAAACAATGAATACTGTTACGCTGAAAAAAATAAATTAATTAAATAAAAAAATTAAAAACAGAAAAATAAAAAAATAAAAAAAAGAAAAGAAGCATCCTGATAGGGTGTGAGGACCATGAACATATGTATAGGGTGGATTCCCAGTGTGAGGCTGCTTGTACTCTTGACTCGTTCTTGGCCTTACATGGGTAAGTTGGAATTGTGGACTCTGGCCCTTTAAAGGAGTCCAGAGGGGTGGTGGTGACAGTCACGGGAAAAGACTACTAATTCTGCCATGGAGAAGGTGACCCCAAATCGCTTCACAAACTTTCTTGGGGAAATCCCCAGGTGGCTCCAGCAGATTGGAGTGATTTTGATACTCCTGGCTGACCCAGAACTACTCGACCCAGGTGAAATGTTGAGGCATGGTGTGGTGAGGAGTGGTTGCTAGGACCTCAGAGCTTTGTGACGTCACAGAAGCTGACTTTACTGAAGCAGCCATCCCATTCTCATGACATATGTGTCCTATGGCTTTAAGTAGAAAGACCTGGGAAGGAACACGAAAGAGTCCTGTTAGCCTGATCATGAAGACAGGTGGTCTATTCTGTTTCTTTCCCACTTCCAATTTCTATACAAAGAGAAAAGAAAATGATGTTCTGTATACCAAACTTTAGACCAACATTTCTCCAGAGAGAGCAAGGTGTTCCTATTTCTACTGCAATTTCTACAAATCACAATAAACAGCGAGGCCTCTTA
This sequence comes from Meles meles, assembly GCF_922984935.1. Lineage (NCBI taxonomy): Eukaryota > Metazoa > Chordata > Mammalia > Carnivora > Mustelidae > Meles > Meles meles. The sequence goes on along the minus strand of NC_060088.1, from coordinate 26,334,083 downwards.
GCTACCATTAGGTCCCTGGGAGGTTGGATATCCTTGTGTGAGAGGGTCCAATCCTAGGTTCTGTTCCCTCGGGTTTCCCATATGTAAGGTCTGCCTTTGTTTCTTGGTCAGCTTGGAAGGTGAGGGAAGGAAGAAGGGAAGGATAGTCACATTTCCAGGAAAATTCCCAGGGCAGAGATGCCCTGTTTGTGTCCTTATCTGATAGTCTTCTGAAACACCAGTCCCAACAGAGTCACAGAAGGCTCTGTCTACCTGACATTACCTTAAACATCATTGCAAAGGCTTCATGGAGAGTGAAATTCTGCATGATCGCTACCCTTAAAAAAGAGCCCTGTTCAGCACTCCTTGTCATCATTAGTTAATGCTACATGCCATAGTCATGGCGAGAGCCATGATGAGCAACTCAATTTATTCAGATGAAAATGAAAGGCCAACATCGATGGCTTGCCTTGCCCACTATAGCATACCTGTGGAAGGAGCCGAGATACCTTTTAAGGGCTAGAGGATAAAGATGATTATGAAGATGACCATAAAGAAGATGATTTCCCAAGGAAAATGTAAGCATACCAAGGGAAATGTCCTAAGGCTGCACTCATATGTGGCAAATGAGGGATATCATGGACATGAGTAGTAGTAAGTGAAAACGGAACTAGAAGAAGTCAGACAGGGAGACGCACCAGGAGAGACTCAGGACTTTGGGGACCAAGCTAAGGGTTACAGGAGGATAAGACATGCCATAAAGAGGGAAGTTATTAATGGGTATGGAGGTGGTGTGGCATTATATGAGGATGAGCACTTTGAGGTTTATGTAATTAAGGAATCAGGGAACACTATGTCAAAAAACGTAGGATGGATGGAAGGCTGGCTTGCCGAATATAAGAAAATATAGTGAATAGAAAGCAAACAGTTCGTTTCACGTGGAGATGAAGAAAGAAAGAGAAGAGAAATGAATTCTAGTTTCATTATCTTACTGATTAAAATTGTATGCAATTGGGTTCCTATAAGGTCCTTATGTGAATTGGCTATTTGGACGTTGTAAATTAGAGTCTTCCCTCATCCTACATTTTAGGAATAGATGAGAAAATCCGTCATGACCATTAAATGTCTCGAATTGTGGACCCGGGAGTTGATTTGAACCTGGCTTTCTGTGTGTTGGGAAATGTTTGAGGACTGCTTCAAAAGCCTCAAAAGCTGCTTCACAAGTCATTACCTGAGACATCAGATATGTATGTCTCATGAACTTGTCATGGTAGTGTGTATGTATCTTGGAATTTATCCTTTACACTCCGGTACTGGATTTGCAGTGATTTCTGTGTAGGGGTCTTTTAGGTAATATTGTTTAAATTAGATAATTATTTAACTAATTCTTGATAGGTAAGGAGTTAACATATCCAGTTTGGGAGGTTTGTTTCTTTGATTCTGTAAGCTTTGTTTTTTATGGTATTTTCTCTGAATATTGATTCCATGAGTGCTATTCCTCACTTGCACCCTAACTTCTGAGGGACTCCTTTAAGAGTGTGTGTGTGTGTGTGTGTGTGTGTGTGTGTGTGTGTGTCTGTTTCACAAAACGCTAAAAATGATATTTTTATCATTTTGATAAATTGATAAAATGATCTATCCCAGATCACATTTCACCTTCCAAAACAGTGGAAACTACATTACATACCGTTCGGCCAAATTTCCTGCATTGAATGTCCCATTTTATCCACTTTTAGAAACGCAGATTCTGACTACCCTGCCTGGAACAAACACCAATTTTTGTGTGCCTGGATAGAGTATAATTGCCTGTCCCTCTTTCTTTATTTTTCACATGTTTCTTTGCTTCCATAAGTGAGTGAAATCATATAGGAGCTGTCTTTTTGTGACTGACAGATATGACACAGCCCAATGCTCTCTCCCGTTCTGCCACATGTCACAAGGAGCAAGAAGGCCTTCTTGCTAATGTCTCCATAAGTTTCCACAGTGCATTTGGAGTACAGGGAGATGGTAGAAGTGTCTGGGAGCTCCAGACCTGTCTTCAGCCAATAGCACAACCAGAAGATGACCATATCAATGTAAACATGGCAAAAATGGACCTTACCCTAGAAATCACACTCCACAGTGAAAGAGAGAAGAAGTCACAGAGACCATGGGAGGAGGGTGTAGACAGGGCTTATGGGAGAATTGGACTGTTGGACTTTTAGAGGGCAGGGAGGCATGTCCGAAGACAAAGGCCCAGGGGAGAGGAGAACACTTAGAACCCACAATTTGAATGTTGACCCATAGCTGTTGGAGGAGAAAAGGAGAGTGAAAGACAAGAGTTCTTGCAACCCAAGTACTTGAGGCCTGGGGATTCCAGATCAGAATGATTTGCGGACATAGACTCCGGAGAACACTGTGTATCTCAAGGAGAGGACACCAGCAAACAACCAGTTGCAGACAGCCTTGGACCATGATCAGAGAAAATAACTGTTGACACCGTGGTAAGATTATTATTTCTTTGGGTGCATTGGTGATGGGCAGTGTTGGTGGAGGTGCCTCGAAGGGCGCCAAAGATACTTGGGCTCTATGACTGCCAGCATTAAGACTGAGAAGTGGCCACAGGCAGGACGGTGAGGACATTAGCTGCCAAACATGCAATCACGGATTCCCAAACTTGGTACAGTGTTGGGACTGCCTTCTTCAGGCCATGTTGCTTATTCCCAGGAGAACAGAAAATCCTGCAGGGGACTAGAGGAAAGCCCTGCACACATCTTCTCATCTTGGCCACAGAATTCAGCAGGCCTTAAGTTTTGTGGAGTGGGTTGAAAGCCACGTTTCCCAGGCACACCAGACGCACGAAGCTTAACCTCACCATTTTTGTCCCAGACACACACACACTCTGAATGGAAGGCATGGAGAGACTCCACAGAGGACGAGAACACAGGAGAGTGGACAGCCACAACACAACCACAGAGGGCATGTCACACACACCTGAGACTCTATCAAGTGCCAGTCCTTGGGCACTCCATGAGCTCTTTTTCCTAAGAAATTAACTTCAGGGTAGAAAACAGAAGGCGTGTTTCAAATACAGAGAAGAGAGAACTTTTGTAGATTCACGTTGTATTCCTGAATCAGGCCCAAAAGCCTTTTCAGATGGCTTCACATGGGGATGGTTCTCTTCCAACATGCTCTGTGCTTCCTCCTGTGAGCTCCAAACAGATGAGTCCGTCCTGGGCTTAAGCTTCTATGGTGTAGGGTCTGCCTTTAATGTTTGTTGAGCTGGGAATAATGGGAGGCATTTATGGCACGATTTCTGGAGATGCAAGGAGAACTCGTGTCCTTACTGTTGAATACTCCAGACATGTCTTTGGTATGGTTGCGGGTGTTAACTCGGAGCTTTCCTCGGAGGGCGGGGGGCGCTTTTCCTGGTCAGAAGCATCTTGATAGTGTGTGAGTAGCATGAATATGTGTATGGCGAGGAGTTCCCCGTGTGAGGCTGCTTGTACTTCTGACTGTTTCTTGACCTTACGTGGGTAAGAAGGAATTGTCGATTCCTACCACTCTCAGGAGTCCAGAGGGGTTTTGGTGACAGTCCCGGCCAAAGACTACAATTCCCGCCATGGAGAAGGTGACCTTAAATCGCTTCACACACTGTCTTGGGGAAATACCCAGGCGTCTCCAGCAGATTGGAGTGATATTGATACTCCTGTCTGACCCAGAACTCCTCCAGCCAGGTGAAGTGTTGAGGCATTGTTTGGTGAGGAGTGGTTGCTAGGACCTCAGAGCTTTGTGACGTCACAGAAGCTGACTTCACTGAAGCAGCAATCCCATTCTCATGATATAGGAGGCCATTGGCTTTAAGTAGAAAGATCTGTGAAGGAACAAGAAAGAGCCCTGTTAGCCTCATCATGAACTCAGCTGGTCTTTTCTGTTTCTTTCCCATTTCCACATTCTATACAAAGAGAAAAGAAAACGATGTTCTGTACACCATTCTTTAAACCAATATTTCTCCAGGAAGAGCAAGGTGTTCCTATTTCCACTGCAATTTCTAGAGATCTCAATCAACCGTGATGCCTCTTGGCTACCATTAGGTCTCTCAGAAGTTTGGTATCCTTGGGTGAGAGGGTCCGTTCTTAGCTTCTGTTCCCTATGGTTTCTTCGGTGTAAGTTCTGCCATTGGTGCTTGGTCAGCTGTTAAGGTGAGGGAAGAAGAAGGGAAGTAAAGTCGCAATTCCAGCAAAATTGCCAGGGCATGGATGTATTTTGCTGTCCGTGTCCTTATCTGCTAGTGTCCTGAAACACCAGTCCCAAGGGATGAAGGCTCTGTCTACCTGACATTACCTTAAACACCGTTGCAAAGGCTTCATGGAGAGTGAAATTCTGCATGATCGCTACCCCAAAAGAAAGAGCCCTGGTCAGCACTCCTTGTCATCATTAGTTAATGTTACATGCCATAGTGATGGGGAGAGCCATGTACAGCTCCTCTTTTTATTCAGATGAAAATGAACCGCCAACATCGATGGCTTGCCAAGTCCACTCCAGCATCACTGTGGAGGAGCCGTGGTACACTTTTAAGGCCTAGTATATAAAGATGATTATGAAGATTATGATAAAGAAGTTGATTTCCAAATGAACATGCAAGCAGACCAAGGGAAATATACTATGACTTCACTCCTAGGTGGCCCATGAGGAATATCATGGACATGAGTAGTAGTAAGGGAAAATGGAAGGAGAAGTCAGAGAGGGAGATGCACCAGGACAGACTCAGGAATTTGGGGACCAAGCTGAGGGTTAGAGGAGGATAAGATGCCATAAAGATGGAACGGGATAATGGGTATGGAGGTGGTGTGGCATTATATGAGGATGAGCACTTGGTGGTATATGCAATTAAAGAATCAGGGAACACTATGTCAAAAAACGTAGGATGGATGAAAGCCTGGCTTGCCCAATATAAGAAAATATAGTGAATAGTAAGCAAACAGGTCGTTTCACGTGGAGATGAAGAAAGAAAGAGAAGAGAAATGAATTCTACTTTTATTATCTTACTGACTAAAACGTTATGCAATTGTTTCCTATAAGGTCCTTATGTGAATTGGGTCTTTGGACATTGTCAATTAGAGTATTCCCTCTTCGTACATTTTGGGAATAGATGAGAAAAGCCGACATTACCATTAAATGTCTCGAATTGTGGTCCAGGGAATTGATTTGAACCTGGCTTTCTGTGTGTTGGGAGATGTTTGAGGACTGCTTCAAAAGCCTCAAAAGCTGTTTCAAAAGTCATTACCTGAGACTTCAGATATGTATAACCATTGAACTTGTGATGGTAGTGCGTTTGTGTCTTGGAATTTATCCTTTTCTCTCCAGTATGGGATTTGCTGGCAGATTTCCATTTAGGGGTCTTTTAGGTAACATTGTTTAAATAATTAGTTAATTAATTAACTAATTCTTGATAGGTAAGGAGTTAATTTATCCAGTTTGGACGGTCTGTTACTTTGATTCTCTAAGCTTGTTTTTTATGTTACATTCTCCTAATTTTGATTCCAAAAGTGCTATTTCTCACTTGCTCCCTAACTTCTGAGGGACTCCTTTAAGAGTGTGTGCGTGGGGGGTGGGGGTTGGGTGTCTGTTTTACAAAAAGCTAAAAATGATATTTTAAGAGACATGAAGCTGCTCTATTCCACATCACAATTCACCTTCTAAAACAGTGGAAACTTACGTTACACCCCGTTCGGCCAAATTTCGTGCATTGAATGTCCCATTTGATCCACTTTTAGAAAGTCAGATTCTGAACACCCTGCCTGGAACAAACACCAAATTTTGTGTGCCTGTTTAGAGTATAATTGCCTGTCCCTCTTTCTTGATTTTTTCACATGTTTCTTTGCTCCCATGAGTGAGTGAAATCGTATGGTAGTTGTCTTTTTGTGACTGACAGATATGACACAGCCCAATGCTCTCTCCCGTTCTGCCACATGTCATAAGGAGCAAGAAGACCTTCTTGCTTATGGCTCCATAAGTTTCCACAGTGCATTTGGTGTACAGGGAGATGGTAGAAGTGTCTGGGAGCTCCAGGCCTGTCTTCAGCCATTAGCACAACCAGAAGATGACCATATCAATGTAAACATGGCAAAAATTGACCTGACCCTAGAAATCACACTCCACAGCGAAAGAGAGAAGAAGTCACAGAGACCATGGGAGATGGGTGTAGATAGGGCTTATGGGAGAATTGGACGGTTGGTGCTTCAGAGGGCATGGAGTCATGTCCGAAGACAAAGGCCCAGGGGAGAGGAGAACACTTAGAACCCACAATTTGAATGTTGACCCATAGCTGTTGGAGGAGAAAAGGAGAGTGTCTGAAGGACACGAGCTCTTGCAACCCAAGGACTTGAAGCCCGGGGATTCCAGATCAGAATGATTTGTGGACATAGACTCCAGAGAACACTGTGTATCTCCTGGTGAGGACACCAGCAAGCAACCAGGGGCAGACAGCCTTGGACCATGATCAGAGAAAATAACTGTTGACACCGTGGTAAGATTATTTATTTCTTTGGGTGCATTGGTGATGGGCAGTGTTGGTGGAGGTGCCTCGAATGGCGCCAAAGATACTTGGGCTCTAAGACCGCCAGCATCAAGAGTGAGAAGTGGCCACAGGCAGTACAGTGAGGACATTAGATGCCCAACGTGCAATCACAGATTCCCAAACTTGGAGCACTGTAGGGACTGCCTTCTTCAGGCTATGATGCTTAGTCCCAGGAGAGCAGAAAATCCTGCAGGAGACAAGAAGAAAGCCCTGCCACATCTTCTAATCTTGGCCACAGAATTCAGCAGGCCTTAATTTTTGTGGAGTGGGTTGAAAATCACGTTTCACAGGCACACCAGACCAACGAAGCTTAACCTCACCATTTTTGTCCCAGACACCACACACTCTGAATGGAAGGCAAGGAGAGCATCCATAGGGGCCGAGCCCACAGGAGAGTGGACAGCCAGAACAGAAACCCAGAGGGCATGTCACACACACCTGAGACTCTCTCGAGTGCCAGCCCTGGGCACTCCATGAGCTCTTCTTCCTAAAGAAATTATCTTCAGGGTAGATAACAGAAGGTGCATTTCAAATACAGAGAAGACATGGACCTTTTGTAGATTCACGTTGTATTCCTGAAACTGGCTCAAAAGCCTTTTCAAATGCCTTCCCATGGGTAGTGGTTCTCTTCCTACACGCTCCTTGCTTGCTCCTGTGAGCTCCAAACAGATAAATCTGTCCTTGGCCTAAGCTTCTAGGGTGTAGGGTCTGCCTTTAATGTTTGGTCAGCTGGGAAAATAGGGAGGCCTTTATGGCATGAATTCTGGAGATGCAAGAAGAACTCGTCTTGTCATTGTTGAAGACTCCAGACAGGTCTTTGGTAAGGTTGCGGGTGTTAACTCTGAGCTTTCCTCGGAGGGCGGGGGGCACATTTCCTGATCAGAAGCATCCTGATAGGGTTTGAGGACCATGAACATGTGTATGGCGTGGAGTTCCCCATGTGAGACTGCTTGTACTCCTGACTCTTTCTTGACGTTCCGTGGGTAACATGGAATTGTGGATTTGTGCCTCTCTCAGGAGTCCAGAGGGGGGTTGTGACAGTCCCGGCCAAAGACTACAAATTTGGCCATGGAGAAGATGACCCCAAATCGCTTCACACACTGTCTTGGGGAAATACCCAGGCGATTCCAGCGGTTTGGAGATATTTTGATACTCCAAAACTACTCCAGCCAGGTGAAGAGATGAGGAATGGTTTGGTGAGGAGTGGTTGCTAGGACCTCAGAACTTTGTGACATCACAGAAGATGACTGTACTGAAGCAGCAATCCCATTCTTATGACTTATGAGTCCTATGGCTTTAAGTAGAAAGACCTGGAAAGGAACAAGAAAGAACCCTATTAGCCTGATCATGAACTCAGGTGGTTTTTTCTGTTTCTTTCCCACTTTCTCGTTCTATACAAAGAGAAAAGAAAACGATGTTCTGTATACCATTCTTTAGACCAACATTTCTCCAGGGACAGCAAGGACTTCCTATTCCCACTGCAATTTCTAGAGATCTCAATCTACCGCGAGGCCTCTGGCTACCATTAGGTCTCTGGGAGGTTTGATATCCTTGGGTGAAACGGTGCATTCTTAGCTTCTGTTCCCTAAGGTTTCTGGGTGTAAGATTTGCCTTTGGTGATTGGTCAGCTTTAAATTTGAGGGAAGGAAGAAGGGAAGGAAAGTCACAATTCAAGGAAAATTGCCATTGAAGAGAGGCGTTGTGCTGTCCGTGTCCTTATCTGTTAGTGTCCTGAAACACCAGTCGTAGGGATGAAGACTCTGTCTACCTGACATTACTTATACACCGTTGTAAAGGCTTCATGGAGAGTGAAACTCTGCATGATCGCTACCCCGAAAGAAAGAGCCCTCGGCAGCATTCCTTGTCATCATTAGTTAATGATACATGCCATAGTCATGGGGAGAGCCATGTTGAGCAACTCTCTTTATTCAGATGAAAATGAATGGCCAACATAGATGGCCTGCCATGCCCACTCTATCATCACTGTGGACGGAGCCGAGATACCCTTTTAAGGGCTAGTGGATAAAGATGATTATGAAGATGATGATAAAGAAGATGATTTCCAAATGAAAATGCAAGCCGACCAAGGGAAATATCCTATGTCTTCCCTACTATGTGGCCCATGAGCAATATCATGGGCATGAGTAGTAGTAAGGGAAAAGGGAAGGAGAAGAGGTCAGACAGGGAGACACACCAGGAGAGACTCAGGACTTTGGGGACCAAACTGAGGGTTACAAGGGGATAAGTCCTCCCATAAAGAGGGAACTGGTTCATGGGTATGGAGGTGGTGTGGCATTAAATGTGGATGAGCACGTGGTGGTATATGCAATTAAAGAATCAGGGAACACTATGTCAAAAAACGTAGGATGGATGAAAGGCTGGCTTGCTGAATATCAGAAAAAAAATAGCGAATAGAAAGCAAAACAGGCCGTTTCACATGGAGATGAAGAAAGAATGAGAAGAGAGATGAATTCTAGTTTTATTATCTTACTGATTCAAATGGTATGTAATTGGTTTCCTATCAGGTCCTTATGTGAATTGGGTCTTTGGACATTGTCAATTAGAGTCTTCCCTCTTCCTACATTTTGGGAATAGGTGAGAAAAGCCGACATTACCCTTAAATGTCTCGAATTGTGAATCAGGGAACTGATTTGAACATGGCTTTCTGTGTGTTGGGAGATCTTTAAGGACTGCTTCTAAAGCCTCAAAGACTGCTTCAAAAGTCATTACCTGAGACGTCAGATATATATGACTCATGATCTTGTGATGGTAGTGCGTATGTGTTTTGGCATTTATACTGTTCTCTCCGGTATTGGATTTGCTGGCATACTTGTGTGGAGCGGTCTTTTAGGTAAGGTCGTTTAATAATTAATTAATGAATTAATTAATTCTTGATAGGAAAGGAGTTAACTTATCCAGTTTGGGTGGCTTGTTACTTTGATTCTCTAAGCTTTGTTTTTTTTATGGTATTTTCTCTGAATTTTCCTTCCATGAGTGCTATACCTCACTTCCTCCCTAACTTCTGTGGGACCCCTTTTAAGTGTGTGTGGGGTGTGTGTATGTGTGTGTGTGTGTGTGTGTGTGTGTGTGTGTTTCACAAAACGTTGAAAATGATATTTTAAGAGATATGAAGCTGCTCTATTCCAGATCACAATTCACCTTCAAACACTGTGGAAACTCACGTTACACCCCATCGGCCACAATTCCTGCACTGAATGTCCCATTTGATCCACTTTTAGAAAGGCAATTTCTGACTAGCCTGCCTGGAACAAACACCAAATTTTGAGTGTCTGGTTAGTGTCTCATTGCCTGTCCCTTTTTCCTGCTTTTTCACATGTTTCTTTACTTCCATGAGTGAGTGAAATCGTATGGTAGTTGTCTTTCTGTAAATGACAGATATGACACAGCCCAATGTTCTCTCCGTTTCTGCCACATGTCACAAGGAACAAGAATTCCTTCTTTTTATTATTTTTTATTTGTTTATTTGTTTATTTACAGCATAACAGTGTTCATTGTTTTGGCATCACACCCAGTGCTCCATGCAGTTCGTGCCCTCCCTATTACCCACCACCTGGTTCCTCAACCTCCCACTCCCCCTGCCCCTTCAAACCCTCTGGTTGTTTTTCAGAGTCTATAGTCTCTCATGGTTCATCTCCCCTTCCAGTTTCCCTCAATTCCCTCTCCTCTCCATCTCCCCATATTCTCCATGTTATTTGTTATGCTCCACAAATAAGTGAGACCATATGATACTTGACTCTCTCCTTGACTTATATCTCTCAGCATAATTCCTTCCAGTCCAGTCCATGTTGCTACAAAAGTTGGGTATTCATCCTTTCTGATGGAGGCATAATACTCCATTGTGTATATGTACCACATCTTCCTTATCCATTCATCCTTTGAAGGGCATCTTGGTTCTTTCCACAGTTTGGTGACCATAGCCATTGGTGCAATAAACATTGGGGTACAGATGGCCCTTCTTTCCATTACATCTGTATCTTTGGGGTAAATACCCAGCAGTGCAATTGCAGGGTCATAGGGAAGCTCTATTCTTAATTTCTTGAGGAATCTCCACACTGTTCTCCAAAGTGGCTGCACTAACTTGCATTCCCACCAACAGTGGAAGAGGGTTCCCCTTTCTCCACATCCTCTCCAACACACGTTGTTTCCTGTCTTGCTAATTTTGGCCATTCTAACTGGTGTCAGGTGGTATCTCAATGTGGTTTTAATTTGAATCTCCCTGATGGCTAGTGATGATGAATATATTTCATGTGTCTGATAGCCATTTGTATGTCTTCATTGGAGAAGTGTCTGTTCATATCTTCTGCCCATTTTTTGATATGATTATCTGTTTTGTGTGTGTTGAGTTTGAGGAGTTCTTTATAGATCCTGAATATCAACGTTTTTTCTGTACTGTCATTTGCAAATATCTTCTCCCATTCCGTGGGTTTTCTTTCTTTCTTTTTTTTTTTTTTTTTGACTGTTTCCTTTCCTGTGCAGAAGCTTTTGATCTTGATGAAGTCCCAAAAGTTCATTTTCGCTTTTGTTTCCTTGGCCTTTGGAGACATATCTTGAAAGAAGTTGCTGTGGCTGATATCGAAGAGGTTACTGCCTATGTTCTCCTCTAGGATTCTGATAGATTCCTGTCTCACGTTGAGGTCTTTTATCCATTTCGAGTTTATCTTTGTGTACGGTGTAAGAGAATGGTCGAGTTTCATTCTTCTACATATCGCTGTCCAGTTTTCCCAGCACCATTTATTGAAGAGACTGTCTTTTTTCCATTGAATATTTTTCCTGTTTTGTCGAAGATTATTACACCATAGAGTTGAGGGTCCATATGTGGGCTCTCCACTCTATTCCACTGGTCTATGTGTCTGTTTTTATGCCAGTACCATGCTGTCTTGGTGATCACAGCTTTGTAGTAAAGCCTGAAATCGGGTAACGTGATGCCGCCAGTTTTGTTTTTGTTTTTCAACATTTCCTTAGCAATTCAGGGTCTCTTCCGATTCCATACAAATTTTAGGATTATTTGCTCCAGCTCCTTGAAAACTACCGGTGGAATTTTGATCGGAATGGCATTAAAAGTATAGATTGCTCTAGGCAGTGTAGACATTTTAACAATGTTTATTCTTCCAATCCAAGAGCATGGAACAGTCTTCCATCTTTTTGTGTCTTCTTCAATTTCTTTCATGAGTGTTCTGTAGTTCCTCGAGTACAGGTCCTTTACCTGTTTGGTTAGCTTTATTCCCAGGTATCTTATGGTTCTTGGTGCTATAGTAAATGGAATTGATTCTCTAGTTTCCCTTTCTGTATTTTCATTGTTAGTGTATAAGAAAGCCACTGATTTCTGTACATCGACTTTGTTTCCTGCCACAATACAATGGAACTGAACAACGTTACTGAATTGCTGTATGAGTTCTAGTAGTTTGGGGGTGGAGTCTTTGGGGTTTTATATAAAGAATCATGTCATCTGTGAAGAGAGAGAGTTTGACTTCTACTTTGCCAATTTGGTTACCTTTTATTTCTCTTTGTTGTCTGATTGCCATTGCTAGAACTTCTAATACTATATTGAACAAGAGTGGTGAGAGTGGGCATCCTTGTCGTGTTCCTGATCTCAACGGGAAGGCTGCAAGCTTTTTCCCATTGAGGTTGATATTCGCTGTGGGTCTTTCATAGATAGATTTTATGAAGTTCAGGAATGTTCCCTCTATCCCTATACTTTGAAGCGTTTTCATCAGGAACGGATGCTGGATTTTGTCAAATGCTTTTTCTGCATCAATTGAGAGGACCATGTGGTTCTTCTCTCTTCTCTTATTGATTTGTCCTATCACATTGATTGATTTGCAAATGTTGAACCAACCTTGCAACCCAGGTATGAATCTCACCTGGTCATGGTGGATAATCTTTTGAATGTGCTGCTGGATCATGTTTGCTAGGATCTTGTTGAGAATCTTTGCATCCATATTCATCAGTGATATTGGTCTGAAATTCTGCTCTTTGGTAGGATCTTTGCCTGGTTTGGGGATCATAAAAAGAGTCTGGAAGTTTTCCTTCTGCTTCAATTTTTTGGAACAGCTTCAGGAGAATTGGTGTTATTTCTTCTTTGAAAGTTTGGTAGAATTCCTCAGGGAATCCGTCAGTTTCAGGGTTCTTGTTTTTGGAAGGTTTTTTGATCACTTCTTCAGTCTCATTACTAGATATTGGTCTATTCTGGTTGTCAGTTTCTTCCTGGTTCAATTTTGGGAGTTTTTAGTTTTCCAGGAATGCATCCATTTCATCTAGGTTGCTTAGCTTATTGGCATATAACTGTTGGTAATAATTTCTGATGATTGTTTCTATTTCCTTGGTGTTAGTTGTGATCGCTCCCTTTTCACTCATAATTTTATTAATTTGGGCTTTCTCTCTTTTCTTTTGGATTAGTGTGGCCAATGGTTTATCGATCTTATTGATTCTTTCAAAAAACCAGCTTCTAGTTTCTTTGATACGTTTCACTGTATCTCTCATTTCTACCTCATTGATCTTTGCTCTAATCTTGATTATTTCCCTTTTTGTGTGTGGAGTTGGTTTGATTTGTTGTTGATTCTCCATTTCTTTAAGGTGTAGGGACAGCTGGTGTATTCTGGATTTTTCAATTTTTTGAGGGAGGCTTGGATGGCTATGTATTTCCCCCTTAGAACCACCTTTGCTGTATCCCATAGGTTTTGGACCAAAGATCCTGGATATCAACCTTTTGCCTGTACTGTCATTTGCAAATATCTTCTCCCATTCCGTGCGTTGCCTTTTTGTATGGTTGACTGTTTCCTTTGCTGTGCAGAAGATTTTGATCTTGATGAAGTCTCAAAAGTTCATTTCTGCTTTTGTTTCCTTGGTCTTTGGAGATATATCTTGAAAGAAGTTGCTGTGGCTGATATCAAAGAGGTTACTGCCTACATTCTCCTCGAGGATGCTGATGGATTCCTGTCTCACGTTGAGGTCTTTTATCCATTTAGAGTTTATCTTTGTGTATGGTGTAAGAGAATGGTTGAGTTTCATTCTTCTACATATTGCTGTCCAGTTTTCCTAGCACCATTTGTAGAAGAGACTGTCTTTTTTCCATTGTATATTTTTTCCTGTTTTGTCAAAGATTATTTGACCATAGAGTTGAGAGCCCCAGTATCTTTGGCGCTCATCGAGGCATCTCAACCAACACTGCCCATCACAAATGCACACAAAGAAATAATAATCTTACCAATGTGTCACCAGGTATTGTCTCTGATCATGGTTTCCAGCCTGTCTGCACTTGGTTGCTCTCTGGTGTCCTCTCCAGGAGATACTCAGTGTTCTCTGGAGTCTATGTCTGCAATGCATGCTGATCTGGAATCCCAGGACCTCAATACCCTAGGGTTGCAAGAACTCGTGTTCTTCAGACACACACCTTTCTGCGCCAACAGCTATGGGTCAACATTTAAATTGTGGGCTCTATGTGTGCTCCTCTCCCCTGGGCCTTTGTCTTTGGCCAGGGCTCCTATGCTCAGAAGAAGCAACCATATAATTCTCTAATAAGCCCTGTCTACACCCTTCTCCCATGGTCTCTGTGACTTCTTCTCTCTTTCACTGTGGAGTGCGATTTATAGGCTTCTGGTCCATTTATGCCATGTTTCCAATGATGTGGTCATCTTCTGGCTGTGCTGATAGCTAAGACAAGCCTGAGCTCGCAGACACTTCTACCATCTCCCTTTCCTCCAAATGCTCTGCATACTCTTAGGAGCTATAAGCAAGAAATCATTCTTGTTCCTTGCAACATGTGACAGAAAGTGAGAGAGCATTGGGCTGTGTCATCTCTGTCAGTCACAGAAAGACAAATCCCTTATGATTTCACTCATTCATGGAAGTAAGGAAACATATGAAAAAGCAAGAAAAAGGGACAGGCAATTAGAATCTAGCCAGGCACACAAAATGTGGTATTTGTTCCAGGCAGGCTAGTCAGAATCTGCGTTTCTAATAGTGGATAAAATGTGATATTCAATGCAGGAAATTTTGATGAATGGGATGTAATGTGAGTTTCCACTGTTTGAAGGTGAATTGTGATCTGGAATAGAGCAGCCTCATATCTCTTAAAATGTCATTTTTAGCATCTTATGAAACACAGACACACACACAGACACAAAAAGACAAACACAGACACACTCATATAAACACACACACTTAAAAGAGTCCCACAGAATTTAGGGAGCAAGTGAGAAATAGCACTCATGGAAGCAAAATTCACAGAAAATACCATAAAAACATTAGGAGAGTCAAAGTAACAAACCGTCCAAACTGGATAAGTTAACTCCTTATCCATCAGGAATTAATTAATTAAGAATTAATTAAACAACCTTCCCGAAAACACCCCTCCACAGAAGTTGCCAGCAAATGCAATAGCGGAGAGAAAAGGATAAATTCCAAGACACAAACGCATTACCATGACAAGATCATGAGTCAGACATATCTGAGTCTCAGGTAATGACGTTTGAAGCAGCTTTTGAGGCTTTTGAAGCAGTCCTCAAACATCACTCAACACAGAGAAAGCCAGTTTCAAATCAATTCAATTCCATGGTCAATCAAATCAATCAATCAAATCAATCAAATCAATTCCATGGTCCACAATTCGAGACATTAAAAAGAGAGACAGAGATAGGAAAAAAAGGGAAAGTGAAAGAGAAGGCTCAGCCCAAATGGGCCACAAGGTAAGATTTATGAAGTATACAAACAAAAACACACAAACAAAAAGACTGATAAAAGTATATTACAAGAGAAAAAAAATGTGTATATAAGCAAAAAAAGGGAAGAACCTCATCAGAAAGAACCCCAAGTATAAGATTTATATATTATCAGGACAAACACAAATTCACAGAAACACTGACAGAAGGAAAAATTGGGAGAGTTGTTATAAATTCTCAGTGTGGGTGAGGAAGTTTATTTTGATTCTTCCTGAAGGTATCTTGATGTTTTGTTAAGGGACTCAACCTTCCTAAGTTACAGGGGGATTAGAAACTGGTTTGCCTATAGGGGTAGCATTGATTGGGTAAGGGGATTACCTTGAAGTTTAACTCTATATGTATAGTAGAAAATAAAAATTAAAAAAGAATAAACTAGACTAAACTAAGTTAAAATTTAAAAAGAATTAAAAAAAATAGAAAAGCAAAAGAAAAACACGGGTGTATGTATCAAAAAGTTCAGGTTAGAAGGTTATTAAAGAATTTGATGTACTGGACATCTCAGTGTGGTGGTAAATAGGTTAAAAAGTTATATGTATGTATAAAAAAAGAACTAGAATATTGGTAAAGAGTTAAAAATAAAAGTTGTATTTATGAAGTAGTGGTGGTTGTTCTCTTGTATTCTTTTTTTTTTTTTTTCTTCCTTCCTGTTTGGTTTTCTGGGGGAAGGGCCTGCCATGTGGGTTTTCAGACAATGATGTTCCCTGAGTTAGGTCCTCCCGCTCCCCTCAAGGGGGTGAGCTCTGAGGAAACTCTTTTTTTTTTCAGCCCTTTGTTCTCTGGGGGGGTTTTATGTTCTTTCATCTGCTTTCTCTCGCCTTGACAGCTTTTGATGGTTTTTGGAGGTTTAGAGCAGAGTAAACTGCTCCCCGAACTCCCTCTCAGAGAGAAGCCTCAGAATGTTTTGCAAAAGCTGCTGGCAGAGTCGGTTCTGAGTCACTGTCCCTGGGGATGCAGGAGCTCCTCGTTGTACCCAAAACCAGGGCAGCGGTGGCTGTCTGGGCAGCTCCAGACCGCCAGAGATGTTCCGAACAGAGATCGCACACTGAGATTTTCCCGCTGTCCCAGGCTGGGAATGTCTTGTTTTTCCAGATGCCAGAGCTCCAGGCTAGCACCTATGAGCACCTATCCCAAGGGAGGGTGTGGGAATGGTGTGTTTCAGGATTGCCACTGGCCAGGTTCCCAGCCCTTCATGGGAGCCAGACACCACTCCTTCTCGGGTGTGCTGGCGTTCAGGCGCACTGGTGGCTCAAGGACAGAGTCCTGATTTCTCCGCCGCACTCTCTCTGGCTCAGCACCAGGGGAGGCTGTCCTGGGTCCGGGGACTTAGGTCCCTGACCCTAACCGCCCAGGTTCCAACTATTACCCCCCAGGATCCTTTGCTCTTTGTTATTTGAGTGCTTTCAACCAGACTCCACGTTAATGCTGTTCCCCAGATGCAGAGCACTCTCGTGTTGGGATATTACTTTCCAGTCGGTCACGTCTGGTGGCTCTGACCCCCTTTTGTTTATCTTCCGATATCAGTCTGACGCTCCTAGTCTGCTTTACCTGCCACTGACGTCTTTTGCTCCTGTAGAGATCCAGACGTGTATAATTCTGATCACAGTCTGATTTCATGGGTGGTCGGAGTTCTTTGGTAGGTAATCAGTTCACTTTAGGGTACAGGTTGAAATGGTGCCTCCTCCTACTTCCCCGTCATCTTGACTCCTCAAGAATGGGTTCTTAATTAGGGCTCCATAAGAGTCCGCAGTGCATCTGGAAGAGAGTGAGACAGTAGAAGTGTCTGCGAGCTCAGGCATGTCTTCAGCCATCAGCACAACCAGAAGATGACCATATCAATGAAATAATGGCATAAATGGACCTGAATCCTAGAAATCACACTCCAGAGTTAAAGAGAGAAGAAGTCACAGAGACCATAGGAGAAGTGTGTAGACAGGGCTTATGGGTGCGTCAGAGGGCAGGGATCCATGGGGAGAGGAGCACACTTAGAACCCACAATTTGAATGCTGACCCATAGCTGTTGCAGGAGGAAAGCAGAGTGTCTGAATGACATTAGCTCTTGCAACTCAAGGGTCTTGAAGCCCAGGGATTCCAGGTCAGCATGCCTTGCAGACAAAGACTCCAGAACTGCAGAACACTGTGTATCTCCTGGAGAGGACACCAGCAAGCAACCAGGTGCAGACATCTAAGAAACCATGATCAGAGACAATACCTGTTGACACCATGGTAAGGTTATTATTTCTTTGTGTGCATTCATGATGGGCAGTGTTGGTGGAGATGCCTCCATGGGCGGAAAAAAACTTGGACTATACGACTGCCAGCATTCAGACTGAGAATGGCCACAGGCAGGACAGTGAGGACATTAGCTGCACAACCTGCAATCACGGATTCCCAAACCTGGAACACTGTTGGGACTGCCTTCTTCAGGCAACGTTGCTTAGTCCCAGGAGAAGAGAAAATCCTGCAGGGGACTAGAAGAAAGCCCTGCCCGCATCCTCTCACCTGGCCACAGAATTCAGCAGGCCTTAAGTTTTGTGGAGTGGGTTGAAAGTAGGTTTCCAGACACACAAGACCAACGAAGCTTAACCTCATATAGTTGGCCCAGACACCAAACACTCTGATTGGAAGGCAAGGAGAGCCTCTGCAGAGGACGAGCCCACAGGAGAGTAGACAGCCACAACACAATCCCAGAGGGCATGGCACACATACCTGAGACTCTCTCAAGTGCCAGCCCTTGGGCACTCCATGAGCTCTTCTTCCTAAGGAAATTATCTTCAGTTTAGATAACAGAGTGCGGGTTTCGAATACAGAGAAGACAGAGACCTTTTGTAGAGGCCACATTGTATTCCTGAAACTGGCCCAAAAGCCTTTTGCGATGGCTTAACATGGGTACTGGTTCTCTTCCAACAGGGTCCGTGCTTACTCCTGTGAGCTCCAAACAGATGAGTACGTCCTGGGCCTAAGCGTCTAGAGTGTAGGGTCTGCCTTTAATGTTTGGTAGGCTGGGAAAATGGGGAGGCATTTATGGCTTTATTTCTGGACATGCAAGAAGAACTCTTGACCTCACTGTTGAAGACTCCATGCATGTCTTTGTTATGGTTGCGGGTGTTAACTCTGAGCTTTCCTCAGAGTTCAGGGGGCGCTTTTCCTGGTCAGCAGCATCCTGATAGTGTGTGAGGACCATGAACATGTGTATGGCGTGGAGTTCCCCGTGTGAGGCTGCTTGTACTCCTGACTCTTTCTTGACTTTACATGGGTAAGATGGAATTGTGGATTCTTGCCTTTCTGAGTAGTCCACAGTGGTGGTGTTGACAAGCACGGAAAAGTCTACAAAATCGGCCATGGGGAAGATGGCCCTGATACTCTCCAAAAACTGTATTGGTGAAATACCCAGGTGGCTCCAGCTGTTTGGAGTGGTTTTGATATTCCTGGCTGCCCCAGAACTACTCCAGCCAGGTGAAGTGTTGAGGCATTGTTTGGTGAGGAGTGGTTGCTAGGACCTCAGAATTTTGTGACATCACAGAAGCTGATTTCTGAAGCAGCAGTGCAATTCTCATGTCATATGAGTTCTATGGCTTTAAGTAGAAAGACATGGGAAGGAATAAGAAAGAGCACTGTGAGCCTGATCATGAACTCAGGTGGCCTTTTCTGTTTCTTTCCCTCTTCCACTTTATATACAAAGAGAAAAGAAAACGATGTTCTGTATACCATTCTTTATAACAACATTTCTCCAGAGAGAGCAAGGCATTCCTATTTCCACTCCAATTTCTAGAGATCTCAATCAACAGCGAGGCTCCAATTAGGTCTCTGCGAGGTTTGATATCCTTGGGCGAGAGGGTCCATTCTTAGCTTCTGTTCCTATGGTATCTCGGGTGTAAGGTCTGCCTTTGGTGCTTGGTCAGCTAGGAAGGTTAGGGAAGGAAGAAGGGAAGGAAAGTCACAATTCCAGGAAAATTGCCAGGGCAGGGATTCGTTGTTCTGTCTGTGTCCTTTTCTGCTAGTGTCCTGAAACATCAGCCCTAAGGGATGAAGGCTCTGTCTACCTGACATTACCTTATATGCCGTTCAAAATGTTTCATGGAGAGTGAAACTCTGCATGATTTCACCCCAAAAGAAGGAGACCTGGTCAGCACTCCTTGACAGCATTAGTTAATGCTACATGCCATAGTCATGGGGAGAGCCATGTTGAGCAACGCTCTTTATTCAGATGAAAATGAATGGCCAACATCGATGGCCTGCCATGCCCATACTGGCATCACTGTGGAAGGAGCCGAGATACCATTTTAGGGGCTAGTGGATAAAGATGATTAAGAGGATGATGATAAAAAGATGATTTCCAAATGAAATGCAAGTAGACCAAGGGACATATCCTATGGCTTCACTCATATGTGGCCCATGAGGAATACCATGGACATGAGTAGTAGTAAGGGAAAATGGAAGGAGAAGTCAGAAAGGGAGACGCACCAGGAGACACTCAGGACTTTCGGGACCAGGCTGAGCGTTACAGGAGGATAAGACCTGCCACAAAGAGAGACCTGGTTAATGGGTATGGAGGTGGTGTGGCATTATATGAGGATGAGCACTTGGTGGTATATGCAATTAAAGAATCAGGGTACACTATATCACAAAACATAGGATGGATGAAAGGCTTGCTTGCCGAATATAAGAAAACATAGTGAATAAGAAGCAAAACAGGCCATTTCACATGGAGATGAAGAAAGAAAGAGAAGAGAAATGAATTCTAGTTTTATTATCTTACTGATTAAAATGGTATGCAATTTGTTTCCCATAAGGTCCTTATGTGAATTGGGTCTTTGGACATTGTAAATTAGAGTCTTCCCTCTTCCTACATTTTGGGAATAGATGAGGAAACCCGACATTACCATTAAATGTCTCGAATTGTGGATCAGGGAATTGATTTGAACCTTACTTTCTTTGTTTTGGTAGATGTTTGAGGACTGCTTCAAAAGCTTTCGTCTTTACCAGAGACGTCAGATATGTATGACTCATGATCTTGTCATGGTCGTGTGTATGTGTCTTGGAATTTATCCTTTTCTCTCCAGTATTGGTTTGCTGGCAGACTTGTGTGTAGGGATCTTTTAGGTATGTTTGTTTAATTAATTAAGTAATTAATTAATAAGTAAGGAGTTAACTCATCCAGTTTGTAGGTTTTGTTACTTTGATTCTCTTAGCTTTTGTTTTTTATGTTCTGTATACCATTCCTTAGACCAACATTTCTCCAGAGAGAGCAAGGTTTTCCTATTTCCACTGCAATTTCTAGAGATTTCAATCAACAGCAAGGCCTCTTTACTACCATTAAGTCTCTGGGAGTTTTGATATCCTTGGGTGAGAGGGTACATTCTTAGCTTCTGTTCCCTATGGTTTCTTGGGTGTAAGGTCTGTGTTTGGCGCTTGGTTAGCTTCGGTGGTGAGGGAAGGAAGAAGGGAAGGAAAGTCACAATTCCAAGAAAATTGCCAGGGCAGGGATGCATTGTGCTGTCCGTGTCCTTATCTGCTAGGGTCATGATACACCAGTCCTAAGGGATGAAGGCTCGGTCTACCTGACATTAACTTAAACACCGATGCAAAGGCTTTTTGAGAGTGAAACTCTGCATGATCACTACCCGTAAAGAAAGAGCCCTGGGTAGAGGAGTCAAGATGGCCGAGAAGTAGCAGGCTGAGACTACATCAGGTAGCAGGAGATCAGCTCCATAGCTTATCTAAACATTGCAAACTCCTCCAAATCCCACAGGAGTTTGAAGAAAAGAAGAACAACAATTCTAGAAACAGAAAATCAACCACTTTCTGAAAGGTAGGCTTGGCAGAGAAGGGAATCTAAATCGATGGGAAGATAGACTGCGTGGGGAGGGGCTCCCTGCAATCGGTGGAACAACGGAGTACAAAATCAGGAATTTAAAAAGTCTGTTCCACTGAGGGACATTGCTCCAGAGGCTAAACAGAGGTGAAACCCAAGCAGGGTCAGCGTGGCCCCAGGTCCCGCAGGGTCACAGAAGGATCGGGGCTGTCAGAGTGTCACAGAGCTCGCAGGTGTTAGAAAGGTGAAGCTGGCGACAGAGACAGAGCCGAGGACTGAACTTTCAGCTCGGGGTTACCTTGAACTGGTCCAGGGCTGAGTGATCTTGGAGCGTGGCTAGAGGCTGGGGATACGTTAGTCATTGGATGCTGTCCTCTGGGGGCGCACTGAGCAGTGGGGCCCCCGGCTCTCAGCATCTCTGGGCCAGTGACTGGGAGGCCGCCATTTTCTTTCCCGTCCTCCAGAACTCTACAGAAATCGTTCAGGGAACAGAAGCTCCCAAAAGCGAACCCAAGCCGATTACTTAGTCTGGACGCCGGTAAGGGTGGTGCAATCCCGCCTCAGGCAAAGACACTTGAGGGTCACTACAACAGGCCCCTCTCCCAGAAGATCAAGAAAATATCCAGCCAGGACGAAGTTCATCTAGCAAGGAAAGCAGGTTCAATTCCTAAGACAGCAGCGCAATTCCAGAGGAGGAGAAAGCAAAGCACAGAACTCATGGATTTCTCCCCATGATTCTTTAGTCTTGGGGTTAATTCAATTTTTTTTTTTCTTTATTCAATTTTTTTTCTTTCTTTTTTCCTCTTCTGCTAAATTTTTTAAAACTTTTACCCTTCTCTTTTTTAACGTTTTTTGACTAGTTTATCTAAATGTATATATATTTTCTTTCTTTATTACACTTTTTCTTTATTTGTTTTATTTTTTAAATTTTTTTCTTTGTTTTCTTAACCTCTTTTTATACCCCTTCCCCCCCACAATTTGGGGTCTCTTCTGATTTGGTTACAGCGCATTTTTATGGGGTCTTTGCCACCCTTTTAGTATTTTATTTGATCCTTCATATCCTCTTATCTGAACAAAATGACAAGGCGGAAAAAATCACCACAAACAAAAGAACAAGAGGCAGAAATGAAGGCTAGGGACCTAATCAACACAGACATTGGTAATATGTCAGATCAAGAGTTCAGAATGACGATTCTGAACGTTCTAGCCGGGCTTGGAAAAGGCATGGAAGATATTAGAGAAACCCTCTCTGGAGATATAAAAGACCTTTCTGGAGAAATTAAAGAACTAAAATCTAACCAAGTAGAAATCAAAAAAGCTATTAATGAGGTGCAATAAAAAAGGAGGTTCTCACTGCTAGGATAAATGAGGCAGAAAAAGAATTAGTGATATAGAAGACCAAATGACAGAGAATAAAGAAGCCAAGCAAAAGAGGGACAAACATCTACTGGACCATGAGAAGAGAATTCGAGAGATATGTGACACCATAAGATGAAACAACATTAAAATAATTGGGATTCCAGAAGAAGAAGAAAGAGAGGGGAGCAGAAAGTCTATTCGAGAGAATTATTAGAGAGTATTTCCCTAATATGGCAATGGAAACAAGCATCAAAATCCAGGATATGGGCCCCTGGGTGTCTCAGCGGTTTAAGTCTCTGCCTTCGGCTCAGATCATGATCTCAAGGTCCTGGGATCGAGCCCCGCATCGGGCTCAATGCTCAGTAGGGAGCCTGTTTCTCCCTCTCTCTCTGCCTGCCTCTCTATTTTGACCTCTCTCTGTCAAATAAATAAATAAATAAATAATATATTAAAAATCCAGGAGATGCAGAGAACCCCCCTCAAAGTCAACAAGAATAGGTCCACACCCCGTCACATAATAGTAAAATTTATAAGTCTTAGGGACAAAGAGAAATTCCTGAAAGCATCCCGGGAAAAGAAGTCTATAACATACAATGGTAAAAATATTAGATTGGCAGCAGACTTATCCACAGTGACCTGGCAGGCCAGAAAGACCTGGCATGATATATTCACAGCAATAAACGAGAAAAACATGAAGCCAAGAATACTCTATCCAGCTAGGCTATCATTGAAAATAGAAGGAGAGATCAAAAACTTCCAGGACAAACAAAAACTGAAAGAATTTGCAAACACCAAACCAGCTCTACAGGAAATATTGAAAGGGGTCCTCTAAGCAAAGAGAGAGCCAAAAAGTAGTAGATCAGAAAGGTACAGAGACAATATACAGGAACAGTCATCTTACAGGCTAATAATGGCATTAAATTCATATCTCTCAATAGTTATCCTGAATGTTAATGGGCTAAAAGCCCCAATCAAAAGACACAGGGTATCAGAATGGATAAAAAAACAAAACCCATCGGGATGTTGCCTACAAGAAACTCATTTTAGACGCGAAGACACCTCCAGATTTAAAGTGAGGGGGTGGAAAACAATTTACCATGCTAATGGGCATCAGAAGAAAGCTGGGGTGGCGATTCTTATATCAGATCAATTAGATTTTAAGCCAAAGACTATAATAAGAGATGAAGAAGGACACTATATCCTACTCAAAGGGTCTGTCCAAAAAGATCTAGCAATTTTAAATATCAATGCCCCTAACATGGGAGCAGCCAACTATATCAACCAATTAATAACAAAATCAAAGAAACACATCAATAATAATAAAATAATAGTAGGGGACTTGAACACTCCCCTCACTGAAATGGACATATCATCCAAGCAAAAGATCAACAAGGAAATAAAGGCCTTAAATGACACACTGGACCATATGGACATCACAGATATATTCAGAACATTTCATCCCAAAGCAACAGAATACACATTCTTCTCTAATGCACATGGAACCTTCTCTATGTGAATAGATCACATCCTGGGTCACAAATCAGGTCACATCCTGTATCAAAAGATTAGGATCATTCCCTGCATATTTTCAGACCACAATGCTCTGAAGCTAGAACTCAATCACAAGAGGAAAGCTGGAAAGAACCCAAATACATGGAGACTAAACAGCATCCTTCTAAAGAATTAATGGGTCAACCAGGAAATTAAAGAAGAACTGAAAAAATTCATGTAAACAAATGATAATGAAAACACAATGATTCTAAATCTGTGGGACACAGCAAAGGCAGTCCTGAGAGGAAAATATATAGTGGTACAAGCCTTTCTCAAGAAACAAGAAAGGTCTCAAGTACACAACCTAACCATACACATAAAGGAGCTGGAGAAAGAACAGGAAAGAAACCCTAAACCCAGCAGGAGAAGAGAAATCATAAAGATCAGAGCAGAAATCAATGAAATAGAAACCAAAAAAAAAAAAAAAAACAAACAAACAATAGGAAAAATCAATGAAACTAAGAGCTGGTTCTTTGAAAGAATCAATAAGATTGATAACCCCTGGCCAGACTTATCAAAAAGAAAAGAGAAAGGACCCATATCAATAAAATCATGAATGAAAGAGGAGAGATCACAACTAACACCAAAGAAATACAGACAATTATAAGAACATACTATGAGCAACTCTACGCCAACAAATTGGACAATATGGAAGAAATTAATGCATTCCTAGAGACATATAATCTACCACAACTGAACCAGGAAGAAATAGAAAACCTGAACAGGCCCATAACCAGTAAGGAGATTGAAACAGTCATCAAAAATCTCCAAACAAACAAAGGCCCAGCCCAGATGGCTTCCCAGGGGAATTCTACCAAACATTTAAAGAAGAACGTATTCCTCTTCTCCTGAAACTGTTCCAAAATATAGAAATGGAAGGAAAACTTCCAAACTCATTTGATGAGGCCAGCATCACCTTGATCCCAAAACCAGACAAGGATCCCACCAAAAAAGAGAACTACAGACCAATATCCTTGATGAACAGAGATGCAAAAATTCTCGCCAAAATACTAGCCAATAAGATTCAACAGTACCTTACAAGGATTATTCACCACGATCAAGTGGGATTTATTCCAGGGCTGCAGGGTTGATTCAACATCTGCAAATCAATCAATGTGATACAACAGATTAATAAAAGAAAGAACAAGAACCATATGATATTCTCATTAGATGCTAAAATAGCATTTGACAAAGTACAGCATCCCTTCCTGATCAAAACTCTTCAAAGTGTAGGGATAGAGGGCACATACCTCAATATTGTCAAAGACATCTATGAAAAACCCACCGCAAATATCATTCTCAATGGAGAAAAACTGAAAGCTTTTTTGCTAAGGTCAGGAACACGGCAGGGATGTCCATTATCACCACTGCTATTCAACATAGTACTAGAAGTCCTAGCCTCAGCAATCAGACAACAAAAGGAGATTAAAGGCATCCAAATTGGCAAAGAAGAAGTCAAACTATCACTCTTCGCAGATGATATGATGCTATATGTGGAAAACCCAAAAGACTCCACTCCAAAACTGCTAGAACTTGTACAGGAATTCAGTAAAGTGTCAAGATATAAAATCAATGCACAGAAATCAGTGGCATTTCTGTACACCAACAACAAGACAGAAGAAAGAGAAATTAAGGAATCAATCCCATTTACAATTGCACCCAAAACTATAAGATACCTAGGAATAAACCTAACCAAAGACGCTAAGAATCTATACACAGAAAACTATAAAGTACTCATGAAAGAAATTGAGGAAGACACAAACAAATGGAAAAATGTTCCATGCTCCTGGTTGGAGGAATAAATATCGTGAAAATGTCTATGCTACCTAAAGCAATCTACACATTTAATGCAATCCCTATCAAAATACCATCCATTTTTTTCAAAGAAAAGTAACAAATAATCCTAAAATTTATATGGAAGCAGAAAAAACCTCGAATAGCCAAAGGAATTTTGAAAAAGAAAGCCAAAGTTAGAGGCATCACAATTCCGGACCTCAAGCTCTATTACAAAGCTGTCATCATCAAGACAGCATGGTACTGGCACAAAAACAGACACATAGATCAATGGAACAGAATAGAGAGCCCAGAAATAGACCCTCAACTCTATGGTCCACTCATATTTGTCAAAGGAGGAAAGAATGTCCAATGGAAAAAAGACAGCCTCTTCAATAAATGGTGCTGCGAAAATTGGACAGCCACATGCAGAAAAAAGAAATTGGACACTTCCTTACATCACACATGAAAATAGACTCAAAATGGATGAAGGACCTCAATGTGAGAAAGCAATCCATTCAAAATCCTTGAGAAGAATGCAGGCAGCAACCTCTTCGACCTCAGCCGCAGCAACATCTTCCTAGGAACATCGGCAAAGGAAAGGGAAGCAAGGGCAAAAATGTACTATTGGGATCTCATCAAGATCAAAAGCTTTTGCACAGCAAAAGAAACAGTTAACAAAACCAAAAGACAACTGACAGAATGGGAGAAAATATTTGCAAACGACATATCAGATAAAGGGCTAGTATCCAAAATCTATAAGGAACATAAAAATCTCAACACCCAAAAAACAAACAATCCAATCAAGAAATGGGCAGAGGACATGAACAGATATTTCTGCAAGGAAGACATCCAGATGGCCAACAGACACATGAAAAAGTGCTCCACGTCACTCGGCATCAGGGAAATACAAATCAAAACCACAATGAGATACCACCTCACACCAGTCAGAATGGCTAAAATGAACAAGTCAGGAAATGACAGATGCTGGGGAGAATGCGGAGAAAGGGGAACCCTCCTCCACTGTTGGTGGGATGCAAGCTAGTGCAACCACTCTGGAAAACAGCATGGAGGTTCCTCAACATGTTGAAAATAGAACTACGCTATGACCCAGCAATTGCACTAGTGGGTATTTACCATAAAGATACAAACGCAGTGATCTGAAAGGGCAAGTGTACCCGAATGTTTATAGCAGCAATGTCTACAATAGCCAAACTAAGGAAAGAACCTAGATGTCCATTAACAGATGAATGGATAAAGAAGAAGTGGTATATATACACAATGGAATACTATGAAGCCATCAAAATAAATGAAATCTTGCCAATTGCGATGACATGGATGGAACTAGAGCGTATCATGCTTAGTGAAATAAGTCAATCAGAGAAAGACAACTATCATATGATCTCCCTCATAGGAGGACATGGAGATGCGACATGGGGGGTTAGGGGACAGGAGAAGAATAAATGAAACAAGATGGGATTGGGAGGGAGACAAACCATAAATGAATCTTAACCTCACAAAAAAAAAAAAAAAAAAACTGGGGGTTGCTGGGGGGAGTGTGTTTGAGAGAGGGGGAGGCAGTTATGGACATTGGGGAGGGTATGTGCTATCGTGATTACTGTGAAATGTGTAAACCTGGTGATTCACAGACCTGTATACCTGGGGATAAAAATACATAACATGTTTATAAAAAAAAAAAGAAAGAAAGACCTGTGGGCAGCACTCCTTGTCATCATTAGTTAATGCTACATACCATAGTCATACGGAGAGCCATGTTGGGCAACTCTCTTTATTCAGATGAAAATGAAAGGCCAAGATTGATGGCCTGCCATGCCCACCCTAGCATCACTGTGGAAGGAGCCGAGATACCCTTTTAAGGGCTAGTGGATAAAGATGATTATGAAGATGATGATGAAGATTATTTCCAAATGAAAATGCAAGCATAACAAAGGAAATATCCTATGGCTTCACTCCTATGTGGCCTTTGAGGAATACCATGGATATGAGTAGTAGTAAGGGAAACCGGAAGGAGAAGAAGTCAGAAAGGGAGACGCACCAGGTGAGACTCAGGACTTTGGGGACCACGCTGTGGGTTACAGAAGCATAAGTCCTGCCATAAAGAGGGAACTGGGTAATGGGTATGGAGGTGGTGTGGCATTTATATGAGGATGAGCACATGGTGGTATATGCAATTAAAGAATCAGGGAACACTATGTCACAAAACGTAGGATGGATGAAAGGCTGTCTTGACGAATATAAGAAAATATAGTGAATAGGAAGCAAAACAGGTCGTTTCACATGGAGTCGAAGAAAGAAAGAGAAGAGAAATGAATTCTAGTTTTATTATCTTACTGATTAAAATGGTATGCAATTGGTTTTCCGATAAGGTCCTTATGTGAATTGGGTCTTTGGACATTGTAAGTTAGAGTGTTCTCTCTTCCTACATTTTGGGAATAGATGAGAAAAGCCGACATTACATTTAAAGTCTCGAATTGTGGACCAGGAAATTGATTTGAAACTGGCTTTCTGTGTGCTGGGAGATGGTTGCTGACTGCTTCAAAAGCCTCAAAATCGGCTTCAAATGTCAGTACCTGAGATGTCAGATATGTATGACTCATGGTCTTGTCATGGTAGTGCATATGTGTCTTGGAATTTATAATTTTCTCTCCGGATTGGATTTATGGCAGACTTCTGTGTAGGGGTCTTTTGGATAAGGTTGTTTCATTAATTAAGTAATAAGTTAATTAATTAATTAATAAGTTAATTGATTAATTAATTATTTCCAATTAGGTAAGGAGTTAACTTATACAGTTTGGACGATTTGGTACTTTGATTCTCAACTATGTTTTTTTTTTCCAATTTATTTATTTCTTCAGCGTAACAGTATTCATTCTTTTTGCACAACACCCAGTGCTCCATGCAAAACGTGCCCTCCCCATTACCCACCACCTGTTCCCCCAACCTCCCACCCCTGACCCTTCAAAACCCTCAGGTTGCCCCAACCTCCCACCCCTGACCCTTCAAAACCCTCAGGTTGTTTTTCAGAGTCCATAGTCTCTTATGGTTCGCCTCCCCTCCCCAATGTCCATAGCCCGCTCCCACTCTCCCAATCCCACCTCCCCCCAGCAACCCCCAGTTTGTTTTGTGAGATTAAGAGTCATTTATGGTTTGTCTCCCTCCCAATCCCATCTTGTTTCATTTATTCTTCTCCTATCCCCCTACCCCCCCCATGTTGCTTCTCCATGTCCTCATATCAGGGAGATCATATGATAGTTGTCTTTCTCCGATTGACTTATTTCACTAAGCATGATACGCTCTAGTTCCATCCACGTCGTCGCAAATGGCAAGATTTCATTTCTTTTGATGGCTGCATAGTATTCCATTGTGTATATATACCACCTCTTCTTTATCCATTCAACTGTTGATGGACATCTAGGTTCTTTCCATAGTCTGACTATTGTAGGCATTGCTGCTATAAACATTCGGGTACACGTGCCCCTTCGGATCACTATGTTTGTATCTTTATGGTAAATACCCAGTAGTGCAATTGCTGGGTCATAGGGTAGCTCTATTTTCAACATGTTGAGGAACCTCCATGCTGTTTTCCAGAGTGGTTGCACCAGCTTGCATTCCCACCAACAGTGGAGGAGGGTTCCCCTTTCTCCACATCCTCTCCAGCATCTGTCATTTCCTGACTTGTTCATTTTAGCCATTCTGACTGGTGTGAGGTGATATCTCATTGTGGTTTTGATTTGTATTTCCCTGATGCCGAGTGACGTGGAGCACTTTTTCATGTGTCTGTTGGCCATCTGGATGTGTTCTTTGCAGAAATGTCTGTTCATGTCCTCTGCCCATTTCTTGATTGGATTGTTTGTTCTTTGGGTGTTGAGTTTGCTAAGTTCCTTATAGATTTTGGATACTAGCCCTATATGTGGAAAACCCAAAGACTCCACTCCAAAACTGCTAGAACTTGTACAGGAATTCAGTAAAGTGTCAGGATATAAAATCAATGCACAGAAATCAGTTGCATTTCTGTACACCAACAACAAGACTGAAGAAAGAGAAATTAAGGAGTCAATCCCATTTACAATTGGACCCAAAACTATAAGATACCTAGGAATAAACCTAACCAAAATGCTAAGAATCTATACACAGAAAATTATAAAGTACTCATGAAAGAAATTGAGGAAGACACAAAATTGGAAAAATGTTCCATGCTCCTGGATTGGAAGAATAAATATTGTGAAAATGTCTATGCTACCTAAAGCAATCTACACATTTAATGCAATCCCTATCAAAATAACTTCCATTTTTTTTCAAAGAAATGGAACAAATAATCCTAAAATTTATATGGAACCAGAAAAGACCTCGAATAGCCAAAGGAATATTGAAGAACAAAGCCAAAGTTGGTGGCATCACAATTCCGGACTTCAAGCTCTATTACAAAGCTGTCATTATCAAGACAGCATGGTACTGGCACAAAAACAGACACATCGATCAGTGGAACAGAATAGAGAGCTCCGAAATCGACCCTCAATTCTATCGTCAACTCATCTTCGACAAAGCAGGAAAGAATGTCCAATGGAAAAAAGACAGCCTCTTCAATAAATGGTGCAGGGAAAATTGGACAGCCACATGCAGAAAAATGAAATTGGACCACTTCCTTACACCACACACGAAAATAGACTCCAAATGGATGAAGGACCTCAATGTGAGAAAGGAATCCATCAAAATCCTTGAGGAGAATGCAGGCAGCAACCTCTTCGACCTCAGCCGTAGCAACATCTTCCTAGGAACAACGGCAAAGGCAAGGGAAGCAAGGGCAAAAATGAACTGTTGGGATTTCATCAAGATCAAAAGCTTTTGCACAGCAAAGGAAACAGTTAACAAAACCAAAAGACAACTGACAGAATGGGAGAAGATATTTGCAAATGACATATCAGATAAAGAAACGCGATTTCTGTTATCTACCCTGAAGATCATTTCTTAGGAAGAAGAGCTATTGGAGTGCCCAAGGGTTTGCACTTGAGAGAGTCTCAGCTGTGTTCGTCATGCCCTCTGGGTTTGTGTTGTGTCTGTCCACTCTCCTGTCGGCTCGTCCTCTTCAGAGGCTCTCGTTGCCTTCCATTCAGAGGGCTTGGTGTCTGGGCCAAATATGGTGTTTTGCTCAGGTTACCTTCGTGGGTCTGGTGTGCCTGTGAAACGTGACTTTCTATCCATTCCACAAATCTTAAGGCCTGCTGAATTCTGTGGCCTCGTGAGAGGATGTGGGCAGGGCTTTCTTCTAGTCCCCTGCAGGATTTTCTGTTCTCCTAGGACTAAGCAACGTGGCCTGAAGAACGCATTACCAACAGTGTTCCAGGTTTGGGAATCCGTGATTGCAGGTTGTGCAGCTAATGTCCTCATCGTCCTGACTGTGGCCACTTCTCAAACTTGATGCTGGCGGTGGTGGAGCCCAAGTATCTTTGGCTCCCATCGAGGCATCTCCAACAACACTGTCCATGACCAATGCACACCAAGAAAAATAATATTACTACGGTGTCATCTGGTATTGTCTATGATAATGGTTTCCAGCGTGTCTGCAACTGATTGCTTGATGGTGTCCTCTCCAGGAGATACACAGTGTTTTCTGGAGTCTATGTCTGCATAGAATGCTGATCTGGAATCCCCGACCCTCAAGATCCTTCGGTTGCAAGAACTTGTGTCCTTCAGACACTCTCCCTGTCTCCACCAACCGCTATGTGTCAACATTCAAATTGTGGGTTCTAAGGGTGCTCCTCTCCCCTGGGCCTTTGTTTTTGGCCATGGCTCCCTGCACTCTGAAGCACCAACCATCCTATTCTCCCATAAGACGGCTCTACACCCTTCTTCCATGGTCTCTGTGACTTCTTCTCTCTTTCATTGTGGAGTGCGGTTTATAGGATCAGGACCATTTATGCTATGTTTCCATTGATATGGTCATCTTCTGGTTGTGCTGATGGCTAAGACAAGCCTCAGCTCGCAAACACTTCTATGGTCTCCCTGTCTTCCAGATGCAGTGGGGACTCTGATGGAGCCATAAGCAAGAAGACATTGCTTCTTGTGACATGTGGCAGAAAGGGAGAGAGCATTGGGTGTGTCATATCTGTCAGTCACAGAGACAACTACCATACAATAGCATTCACACATGGAAGAAAAGAAACATGGCAAAAAGCAAGAAAAAGGGACAGGCAATGAGACACGAACCAGGCACACCAAATTTGGTGTTTGATACAGGCAGGCTATTCAGAATCTCCGTATCTAAAAGTGGATCAAATGGGATATTCCATGCACGAATTGTGGCCGAAGGGGTGTAAGGTGAGTTCTCACTGTGTTTGAAGGTGAATTGTGATATGGAATAGAACAGCTTCATATCTCTTAAAATATCATTTTTGGCATTTTCTGAGACACACACACACACACACACATACACACACACACACACACATAAAAGAGTCCCACAGAAGTTAGGGAGCAAGTGAGGAATAGCACTCATGGAAGCAAAATTCAGAGAAAATACCATAAAAATACAAAAGCTTAGAGAATCAAAGTATCAACCCGTCCAAAGAGAACAAGTTAACTCTTTACCTATCATGAATTCATGAATTAATTAAAAAACCTTACCGAAAAGACCCCTCCACTCATGTATGCCAGAAAATCCAATACCTTAGAGAAAAGGATAAATTCCAAGACAACTACGCACTACCATGACGACATCATGAGTCATCCATATCTGATGTTTCAGGTAATGACTTTTGAAGCAGCTTTGGAGGCTTTTGAAGCTGTCCTCAAATATCTCCCAACACACAGAAATCCAGGTTCAAATCAATTCCCTGGTCCACAACTCGAGACATTTAATGGTAAGTCGGGTTTTCACACCTATTCCCAAAATGTAGGACAAGGGAAGACTCGAATTTACAATGTCCAAAGACCGAATTCACATTACGACCTTATAGGAAACCAATGGCTTACAATTTTAATCAGGAATATAATAAAACTAGAATTCATTTCTCTTCTCTTTCTTTCTTCATATCAATTGAAACGGCCTGTTTTGCTTTCTATTCAGTATTTTTTCGTAATTTTGGCAAGCCAGGCTTTCATCCGTCCTAGGTTTTTTTCATAGTGTTCCCTGATTCTTTAATGGCATATACCACCAATTTCATCCTCATATAATGCCACACCACTTCCATACCCATTAACCAGTTCCCTCTTTATGGCATGTCTTATCCTCATATAACCAAGCTTGGACCCCAAAGTCCTGAGTGTCTCCTGGTGCATCTCCCTGTCTGACTTCTTCTTCCGTTTTCCCTAACTACTACTCATGTCCATGGTATTCCTCATGGGCCACATAGGAGTGAACCCATAGGATATTTCCCTTGGTCTGCTTGCATTTTCATTTGGTAATCATCATCTTTATCATCATCTTCATAATCATCTTTATTCACGAGCCCTTAAAAGGGTATCTCTGCTCCTTCCACAGTGATGCTAGAGTGGGCATGGCAGGCCATCGATGTTGGCCGTTCATTTTCATTTGAATAAAGAGAGTTGCTCAACATGGCTCTCCCCATGTCTATGGCATGTAGCATTAACTACAGCTGATGAGGAGTGCTGTCCAGGGCTCTTTCTTTTGGTGTAGCAATCATGCAGCATTTCACTCTCCATGATGTCCTCACAAAGGAGTTTAAGGTAATGTCAGGTAGACAGAGCATTTATCCCTTAGGACTGGTGATTCAGGACATGAGCAGATAAGGACACGCATCCCTGGCCTGACAATTTTCCTGGAATTGTGACTGCCCTTCCCTTCTTCCTTTCCTCACCTTCCAAGCTGACCAAGCAACAAAGACAGACCTTCCACCTGAGAAAACATAGGGTACAGAAGCTAAGAATGGACCCTCTCATCCAAGGATATCCAACCTCCGGGAGACTTAATGGGAGCCAAGATGCCTCGCTGTTGATTGAGATCTCTAGAAATTGCAGTGGAAAGAGGAACACTTTGCTCTCTGTGGAGAAAATTTGGTCTAAAGTATGGTATACAGAACATCGTTTTCTTTTCTCTTTGTATAGAAAGTGGAAGACTGAAAGAAACAGAAAAGACGCCCTGAGCTCATGATCAGTCTAAGAGGGCTCTTTCTTGTTCCTTCCCAAGACTTTCTAATTAAAGCCATAGGACTCATATGTCTTGAGAATGGGGTTGCTGCTTCAGTGAAGTCAGCTTCTGTGACGTCACAAAGCTCTGAGTTCCTAGCAACCACTGCTCACCAAACCATGCCTCATCACTTCACCTGGCTGGAGTAGTCCTGGGTCAGCCAGGAGTATCAAAATCACTCCAAACCGCTGGAGCCGCCTGGGCATTTCCCCCAAGACAGTTTGTGGAGTGATTTGGGGTCACTTTCTCCATGGCCGAATTTCTAGTCTTTCGCAGTGACTGTCACCAACACCCCTCGGGACTGAGGAGAAAGGCAAGCATCCACAATTCCATCTTACCCACGTAAGGTTAGAAAGAGTCAGGAGTACAAGCAGCCTCACACGGGAACTCCAGGCAATATACATATTCATGATCCTCACACCCTATCAGGATGCTTCTGACCAGGAAATGCGCCCCCCCCCATCCTCCGAGGAAAGCTCAGAGTTAACACCCGCAATCATACCAAAGACCTGTCTGGAGTCTTCAACAGTGAGGACACAAGTTCTTCTTGAATCTCCAGAAATCGTGCCATAAATGCCTCCCCATTTTCCCAGCTGACCAAACATGAAAGGCAGACCCTACACTCTAAGCTTAGGCTCAGGACGGGCTCATGTATGTGGAGCTCAGAGGAGCAAGCACGGAGCATGTTGGAAGAGAACCAATCCCCATGGGAAGCCATCGGAAAAGGCTTTTGGGCCAATCTCAGGATTACAACGTGAATCACCTAAATTCTCTGTCTTCTCTGTATTCAAAACGCGCCTTCTGTTATCTACCCTGAATATCATTTCTTTAGGAAGAAGAGCTCATGGTGTGCCCAAGGGCTGATACTTGAGTCAGCTGTGTTCAGCATGCCTTCTGGGGTTGTGTTGTGGCTGTCCATTCTCCGATCTGCTCATCCTCTGCATAGGCTCTCGTTGCCTTCCATTCAGAGTGTTTGGTGTCTGGGCCAATTATTGTTTTTTGTCCAGGATACCTTCGTGGGTCTGGTGTGCCTGTGAAACATGACTTTCTACCCATTCTACAAAACTTAAGGCCTGCTGAATTCTGTGGCCAGGTGAAAGGATGTGGGCAGGGCTTTCTTCTAGTCCCCTGCAGGATTTTCTGTTCTCCTGGGACTAAGCAACATGACCTGAAGAAGGCAGTCCCAACAGTGTTCTAGATTTGGGAATCCATGATTGCAGGTTGTGCAGCTAATGTCCTCACCGTCCTGCCTGTGGCCACTTCTCAGTCTTGATGCTGGCGGTGGTGGAGCCCAAGTATCTTTGGCGCCCATCGAGGCATCTCCACCAACACTGTCCATCACCAATGCACACAAAGAATGATAATATTACCACGGTGTCATCTGGTATTGTCTCTGATCATGGTTACCAGGGTGTCTGTACCTGGTTGCTTGATGGTGTCCTCTCCAGGAGATACACAGTGTTCTCTGGAGTCTATGTCTGCAGAGCATGCTGATCTGGAATCCCCGACCCTCAAGGTCCTTCGGTTGCAAGAACTTGTGTCATTCAGACACACTCTCTCTCTCCACCAACCGCTATGTGTCAACATTCAAATTGTGGGTTCTAAGTGTGCTCCTCTCCCCTGGGCCTTTGCTTTTGGCCATGGCTCCCTGCCCTCTGAATCCCCAACCGTCCAATTCTCCCATAAGCCCTGTCTACAACCTTCTCCAATGGTCTCTGTGACTTCTTCTCTCTTTCACTTGTGGAGTGCGATTTCTAGGCTTCAGGTGCATTTATGCCATGTTTCCATTGATGTGGTCATCTTCTGGTTGTGCTGATGGCTAAGACAAGCCTCAGCTCGCAGACAGATCTATGGTCTCCATAGTGCATCTTCCAGATGCACTGCGGACTCTTATGGAGCCATAAGCAAGTAGACATTCTTGCTCTTTGTGGCATGTGGCAGAAAGGGAGAGAGCATTGGGCTGTGTCATATCTGTCAGTCACAGAAAGACAACTACCATGCAATATCACTCACTCATGGAAGTAAAGAAACATGGGGAAAATCAAGAAAAACGGACAGGCAATGAGACTTGAACCAGGCACACAAAATTTGGTGTTTGTTCCAGGCAGGCTAGTCAGAATCTGCTTTTCTAAAAGTGGATCAAATGGGATATTCTATGCAGGATTTGTGGCCGAATGGGTGTATCATGAGTTTCCACTGTGTTTGTAGGTGAACTGTGATCTGTAATAGAGCAGCTTCATATCCCTTATAATATCATTTTTAGTGTTTTCTGAAACACACACACACACACACACACACACACACACACACACACACAAAAGAGTCCCACAGAATTTAGGGAGCAAGTGAAGAATGGCACTCATGGAAGCAAAATTCAGAGAAAATACCATAAAAAAAACAAAAGCTTAGGGAATCAAAGTAAAAAACCGTCCAAAGAGTAAAAGTTAACTACTTACCTATCAAGACTTCATTAATTAATTAAACAACGTTACCTAAAAGACCCCTCCACACAAGTATGCCAGAAAACCCAATACCTTAGTGAAAAGGATAATTTCCAAGACACCTACGCGTTACCATGACAAGATCATGAGTCATAAATATCTGACGTCTCAGGTAATGACTTTTGAAGCATCTTTGGAGGCTTTTGAAGCTGTCCTCAAACATCTCCCAACACACAGAAAGCCAGCTTCAAATCAATTCCCTGGTCCCCAATTCGAGACTTTTAATGGTAAGTCGGCTTTTCTCATCTATTCCCAAAATGTAGGAAGAGGGAAGACTCGAATTTACAATGTCCAAAGACCCAATTCACATCAGGACCTTATAGGAAACCAATGGCTTACAATTTTAATCAGGAAGATAATAAAACTAGAATTCATTTCTCTTCTCTTTCTTTCTTCATATCCACGTGAAACGGCCTGTTTTGCTTTCTATTCACTATTTTTTCTTAATTTCGGCAAGCCAGGCTTTCATCCATCCTATGTTTTTTGTCATAGTGTTCCCTGATTCTTTAATGGCATATACCACCAATTTCACCCTCATATAATGCCAAACCACCTCCATACCCTTTAACCAGTTCCCTCTTTATAGCATGACTTCTCCTCCTGTAACCAAGCTTGGTCCCCAAAGTCCTGAGTCTCTCCTGGTGTGTCTCCCTGTCTGACTTCTTCTCCTTCCATTTTCCCTTATTCATGTCCATGGTATGCCTCATGAGCCGCACATGAGTGAACCCATAGGATATGTCCCTTGGTCTGCTTGCATGTTCATTTGGAAATCATCATCTTTATCATCATCTTCATTATCCTCTTTATTCACGAGGCCTTAAAAGGGTATCTCTGCTCCTTCCACAGTGTTGCTAGAGTGGGCATGGCAGGCCATCGATGTTGGCCATTCATTTTCATCTGAATAAAGAGAGTTGCTCAACATGGCTCTCCCCATGTCTATGGCATGTAGCATTAACTACTGATGACAAGGAGTTCTGACCAGGGCTCTTTCTTTCTGGGTAGAGATCATGCAGCATTTCACTCTCCATGAAGCCCTTGCAACGGAGTTTAAGGTAATGTCAGGCAGACAGAGCCTTCATCCCTTAGGACTGGTGATTCAGGACACGAGCAGATAAGGACACGCATCCCTGCCCTGACAATTTTCCTGGAATTGTGACTGTCCTTCCCTTCTTCCTTTCCTCACCTTCCAAGCTGACCAAGCACCAAAGGCAGACCTTCCACCCGAGAAACCATAGGGAACAGAAGCTATGAATGGACCCTCTCACCCAAGGATATCCAACCTCCCAGAGACCTAAAAGGAGCCAAGAGGCCTCGCTGTTGATTGAGATCTCTAGAAATTGCAGTGGAAATAGGAACACCTTGCTCTCTCTGGAGAAATGTTGGTCTAAAGAATTGTATACAGAACATCGTTTTCTTTTCTCTTTCTATAGAATGTCGAAGAGTGAAAGAAGCAGAAAAGACACCCTGAGCTCATGGTCAGGCTAACAGGGCTCTTTCTTGTTCCTTCCCAAGTCTTTCTAATTAAAGCCATAGGACTCATATGTCTTGAGAATGGGGTGGCTGCGTCAGTGAAGTCAGCTTCTGTTACGTCACAAAGTTCTGAGGTCCTAGCAACCACTCCTCACCAAACCACGCCTCATCACTTCACCTGGCTGGAGTAGTTCTGGGTCAGCCAGGAGTATCAAAATCACTCCAAACCGCTGGAGCTGAGTGAGGATTTCCCCAAGACAGTTTGTGGAGTGATTTGGGGTCACTTTCTCCATGGCCGAATTTTTACTCTTTGGCCGTGACTGTCACCACAACCCCTCTGGACCCCGGAGAAGGGCAAGCATCCACAATCCATCTTACCCACGTAAGGACAAGAAAGAGTCAGGAGTACAAGCAGCCTCACACGGGGAACTCCAGGCAATACACATATTCATGATCCTCACACCCTATCAGGATGCTTCTGACCAGGAAAAGCGACCCCCGCCTACCGAGGAAAGCTCTGAGTTAACACCCACAACCCTACCAAAGACCTGTCTGGAGTCTTCAAGAGTGGGGACACAATTTCTTCTTGCATCTCCAGAAATCATGCCATAAATGCCTCCCCATTTAACCAGCTGACCAAACATGAATGGCAGACCTACACCCTAAACATAGGCACAGGAGCAAGCACGGAGCATGTTTCAAGACAACCAATCCCCATGGGAAGCCATCTGAAAAGGCTTTCGGGCCAATCTCAGGATTACAACATGAATCTACAAGATGTCTTTGTCTTCTCAGTATTCGAAACGCGCCTTCTGTTATCTACCCTGAAGATAATTTCTTATGAAGATAGCTCATGGTGTGCCCAGCGGCTGGCACTTGAGAGACTCCCTGATGTTTTGGACATGCCTTCTGGGTTTGTGTTGTGGCTGTCCAATATCCTGTCGACTCGCCCTCTGCAGAGGCTCTCGTTGCCTTCCATTCAGTGGGTTTTCTGTCTGGGCCAAATATTGTGAGGTTACCTTCGTGGGTCTGGTGTGCCTATGAAAGGTGACTTTCTACCCACTCCACAAAACTTAAGACCTGCTGAATTCTGTGGCCAGGTGAGCGGATGTGGACAGGGCTTTCTTTTAATCCCCTGCAGGATTTTCTGTTCTCCTGGGACTAAGCAACATGACCTGAAGAAGGCAGTCCCAACAGTGTTCCAGGTTTGGGAATCCATGATTGGAGGTTGTGCAGCTAATGTCCTCATGGTCCTGCCTGTGGCCACTTCTCAGTCTTGATGCTGGCGGTGGTGGAGCCCAAGTATCTTTGGCGCCCATCGAGGCATCTCCACCAACACTGTCCATCACCAATGCACACAAAGAATAATAATATTACCACGGTGTCATCTGGTATTGTCTCTGATCATGGTTTCCAGGGTATCTGCACCTGGTTGCTTGATGGTGTCCTCTCCAGGAGATACACAGTGTTCTCTGGAGTCTATGTCTGCAGAGCATGCTGATCTGGAATCCCCGACCCTCAAGATCCTTCGGTTGCAAGAACTTGTGTCATTCAGACACTCTCCCTGTTTCCACCAACCGCTATGTGTCAACATTCAAATTGTGGGTTCTAAGTGTGCTCCTCTCCCCTGCGCCTTTGTTTTTGTCATGGCTCCCTGCCCTCTGAAGCCCCAACCGTCCTATTCTCCCATAAGCCCTGTCTACACGCTTCTCCCATGGTCTCTGTGACTTCTTCTCTCTTTCACTGTGGAGTGCGTTCTAAGCTTGAGGTCCATTTAACCATGCTTCCATTGATGTGGTCATCTCTGGTTGTGCTGATGACTCAGATAAGCCTCAGCTCGCAGACAGCTCTATGTTCTCCCTGTCTTCCAGATGCACTGCAGACTTTTATGGAGCCATAAGCAAAAAGACATTCTTGCTCCTTGTGACATGTGATAGAAAGGGACAGAGCATTGGGCTGTGTCATATCTGTCAGTCACAGAAAGACAACTACCATACAATATCACTCAGTCATGGAAGTAAAAAAACATGGGAAAAAGCAAGAAAAAGGGACAGGCAATGAGATTCGAACCAGGCACACAAAATTTGGTGATTGTTCCAGGCTGGCTAGTCAGAATCTGCGTATCTAAAAGTGGATCAAGTGGGATATTCCATGCAGGAATTGTGGCCAAATGGGGTGTAACGTGAGTTTCCACTGTGTTTGAAGGTGAATTGTGATCTGGAATAGAGCAGCTTCATATCTCTTAAAATATCATTTTTATGCATGAGCACTGGGTGTTGTGCAAAAAGAATGAATACTGTTACGCTGAAAAAATAAATAAAATGGAAAAAAAATCATTTTTAGCATTTTCTGAAACATACACACACATACACACACACACACACACACACACACACACACACACACACACACACACTTAATAGAGTCCCACAGAATTTAGGGAGCAAGTTGGGAATAGCACTCATGGAAGCAAAATTCAGAGAAAATACCATAAAAAAAGAAAAGCTAAGAGAATCAAAGTATCAACCCGTCCAAACAGTATAAGTTAACTCCTTACCTATCAAGAATTAATGAATTATTTAAACAACCTTACCAAAAAGACCCCTCCACACAAGTATGCCAGCAAATCCAATACCTTAGAGAAAAGGATAAATTCCAAGACACCTACGCATTACCATGACAATATCATGAGTCATCCATCTGACTTCCCAGTTAATGACTTTTTAAGCAGCTTTGGGGGCTTTTGAAGCTGTCCTCAAACATCTCCCAACACACAGAAAGCCAGGTTCAAATCATTCCCTGGTCCACAATTCGAGACTTTAGTGGTAAGTCGGCTTTTCTCATCTATTCCCAAAATGTAGGAAGAGGGAAGACTCGAATTTACAATGTCCAAGCCCCAATTCACATTAGGACCTTATAGGAAACCAATGGCATACAATTTTAATCAGTAAGATAATAAAACTAGAATTCATTACTCTTCTATTTCTTTCTTCATATCCATGTAAAACGGCCTGTTTTGCTTTCTATTCACTATTTTTTCTTAATTTCGGAAGCCAGGCTTTCATCCATTCTATGTATTTTGTCATAGTGTTCCCTGATTCTTTAATGGCATATACCACCAATTTCACCCTCATATAAATACACACCAACTCCATAACTAATAACCAGTTCTCTCTTTATGGCATGTCTTATCCTTCTGTAACAATGCTTGGTCCCCAAAGTCCTGACTCTCCTGGTGCGTTTCCCTGTCTGACTTCTTCTCTTTCCATTTTCCCTTACTATTACTCATGTCCATGGAATTCCTCCTGGGCCGCATATGAGTGAACCCATAGGATATTTCCCTTGGTCTGCTTGCATTTTCATTTGGAAATCATCATCTTTATCATCATCTTCATAATCATCTTTATTCACGAGCCCTTAATAGGGTATCTTTGCTCCTTCCACAGTGATGCTAGAGTGGGCATGGCAGGCCATCGATGTTGGCCTTTCATTTTCATCTGAATAAAGAGAGTTGCTCAACATGCCTCTCCCCATGTCTATGGCATGTAGCATTAACTACTGATGACAAGGAGTGCAGACCAGGGCTCTTTCTATCTTGGTAGCGATCATGCAGAATTTCACTCTCCTTGAAGCCCTTGCAACGGAGATTAAGGTAATGTCAGGTAGACAGAGCCTTCATCCCTTAGGACTAGTGATTCAGGACACGAGCAGATAAGGACACGCATCCCTGCCCTGACAATTTTCCTGGAATTGTGGCTGTCCTTCCCTTCTTCTTTTCCTCGCCTTCCAAGCTGACCAAGCACCAAAGGCAGACCTTCCACCCGAGAAACAATGGGGAACAGAATCTAAGAATTGACCCTCTCACCCAAGGATATCTAACCTCCCAGAGACTTAATGGGAGACAAGAGTCCTCGCTGTTGATTGAGATCTCTAGAAATTGCAGTCGAAATAGGAACACCTTGCTCTCTCTGGAGAAATGTTGGTCTAAAGAATGGTATACAGAACATCGTTTTCTTTTCTCTTTCTATAGAAAGTGGAAGAGGGAAAGAAACAGAACAGACCCCTGAGTTCATGGTCAGGCTAACAGGGCTCTTTCTTGTTCCTTCCCAAATCTTTCTAATTAAAGCCATAGGACTCATATGTCCGGAGAATTGAGTTTCTGCGTCAGTGAAGTCAGCTTCTGTGGTGTCACAAAGCTCTGAGTTCCTACAACCACTCCTCACCAAACCACGCCTCATCACTTCATCTGGCTGGAGTAGTCCTGGGTCAGCCAGGAGTATCAAAATCACTCGAAACCGCTGGAGCTGCCTGGGTATTTCACCAAGAGAGTTTGTGAAGCGATTTGGGGTCATCATCTCCATGGGCGAATTTGTAATCTTTGGCCGGGACTGTCACCACAACCTCTGTGACTCCTTAGAATGGCAAGAATCCACAATTCCATCTTACCCACGTAAGGTCAAGAAAGAGTCAGGAGTACAAGGAGCCTCAAACGGGGAACTCCACCCTATACATATGTTCTTTGTCCTCACAAACCATCAGGATGCTTCTGTCCAGGAAAGCACCCCTCCAAACCCTCTGAGGAAGGCTCAGAGTTAACAACCGCAACCCATACCAAAGACATGTCCGGAGTCTTCAACAGTGAGGACTCGAGTTCTTCTTGCATCTCCAGAAATCATGCCATAAAT
Organism: Meles meles; assembly: GCF_922984935.1. Taxonomy (NCBI): domain Eukaryota; kingdom Metazoa; phylum Chordata; class Mammalia; order Carnivora; family Mustelidae; genus Meles; species Meles meles. The sequence goes on along the minus strand of NC_060088.1, from coordinate 26,291,492 downwards.
GCCTCCCCAGCTGACCAGATTTTAAAGGCACATCCTACACCCTACTCCCTAGAAGCTTAAGCCCAGGATGGACTCATCTGTTTGCAGCTCAAAGGAGCAATCACGGAGCATGTCGGAAGAGAACCAATCCCCATGTGAACCCATAGGTAAAGGCTTTCGGGCCAGTTTCATGAATACATCGTGAATCTACAAAATGTCTCTGTCTTCCCTGTATTCGAAATGTGCATTCTGTTATCTACCCTGAAGATAATTTCTTTAGGAACAAGAGCTCATGGAGTGCCCAAGCGCTGGCAGCTGAGAGTCTCAGGTGTGTGTGAATGCCCTCTGAGGTTGTGTTGTGGCTGTCCACTCTCCTGTGGACTCGTGCTCTGCAGAGTCTCTCCTTGCCTTCCATTCAGAGTATTGGTGTCTGGGCCAAAAATATTGTGTGAAGCGTGAACTTAAACCCACTCCACAAAAATTAAGCCTCCTGAATTCTGTGACCAGGTGAGAGGATGTGGGCAGGTCTTTCTTCTAGTTCCCTGCAGGATTTTCTTTTCCCCTGGGACTAAGCAGTGTGGCCTGAAGAAGGCAGTCCCAACAGTTTTCCAGGTTTGGGAATCCGTGATTGCAGGTTATGCAGCTAATGTCCTCATCGTCCTGCTAGTGGCCACTTCTCAGTCTTGATGCTGGCGGTGGTAGAGCCCAAGTATCCTTGGCGCCAATCGAGGTATCTCCACCATCACTGCCCATCAAGAGCGCACCCAATGAAATCAGAATCTTACCACGGCGTCAACAGGTATTGTCTCTGATCATGGTTTCCAGGCTCTCTGCACCTGGTTTCTTGTTGGTGTCCTCTCCAGGAGATACACAGTATTCTACAGTTCTGGAGTCTATGTCTGCAAAGCATGCTGATCTGGAATCCCCGGGCCTCAAGACCCCAGGGTTGTAAGAACTCGTGTCATTCAGACACTCTCCTTTTCTCCGCCAAAAGCTATGGGTAAACATTCAAATTGTGGGTTCTAATTGTGCTCCTCTCCCATGGGCCTTTGTCTTTGGCCATGGCTCCCTGCCCTCTGAAGAACCAAGCGTACAATTCTCCCCTAAGCCCTGTCTACACTCTTTTCCCATGGTCTCTGTGACTTCTTCTCTCTTTCGCTGTGGACTTTGATTTATAGGCTTCAGGTTCATTTATGCCATGTGTATATTGATGTCGTCATCGTCTGGTTGTGCTGATGGCTGAAGAAAAGCCTGGAGCTCCCAGACACTTCTACCATCTCCCTGTCCTCCAAATGCACTGCGAACTCTTATGGAGTCATAGGCAAGAAGGCATTCTTGCTCCTTGTGACCTTTGGCAGAAAGGGAGAGAGCTTTTGCCGTGTCATATCTGTCAGTTATAGAAAGACAACTCCCATACGGTTTCACTCATTCCTGGAAGTAAAAAAAAAATGTGAAAAAGCAAGATAAAGGGACAGGCAATTATACTCTACACAGGCACACAAAATTTGGTGTTTGTTCCAGACAGGCTAGTCAGAATCTGCGTTTCAGAAAGTCGATCAAATAGGACATTCAAAGCAGGAAATGTGGCCGAATGGGATGTAACGTGATTTTCAAATATGTTCGAAGGTGAATTGTGATCTGAAATAGAGCAGCTTCATATCTCTTAAAATATCATTTTTAGCGTTTTGTGAAACACATACACACACACACACACATACACACACACACACACACACACACACACACACACTTAAAAGACTCCAACAGAAGTTATGGAGCAAGTGAGGAATAGTCCTCATGGAAGCAATATTCAGAGAAAATACCAGAAAAATCAAAATCTTAGAGAATCAAAGTAACAAACAGTCCAAACTGGATAAGTTAACTCCTTTCCTATCAAGAATTAATTAATTAAACAACCTTACCTAAAAGACCCTTACACAGAAGTCTGCCAGCAAATCCAATACCGGAGAGAAAAGGATTAATTCCAAGACACATAAGAACTACCATGACAAGATCATGAGTCATACATATCTGACGTCTTAGGTGTTGACGAAAGCTTTTGAAGCAGTCCTCAAACATCTCCCAACATACAGAAAGCCAGGTTCAAATCAATTCCCTGGTCCACAGTTCGAGACAGTTAATGGTAATGTCTGCTTTCCTCATCTTATTCCCAACATATAGGAAGAGGGAAGCCTCTAATTTACAATGTCAAAAGACCCAGTTCAGATAAGGACCGTATACGAAACCGATTGCATACAATTTTAGTCACTAAGATAATAAAACTAGAATTCATTTCTCTTCTCTTTCATTCTTCATCTCCACGTGAAACGACCTGTTTTGCTCTCTATTCAATATTTTTTCTTATATTCGTCAAGCGAGCCTTTCACCTCTGAAGAACCAACCGTACAATTCTCCCATAAGCCCTGTCTACCCTTCTCAGATGCTCTCTGTGACTTCTTCTCTCTTCGCTGTGGAGTGTGATTTCTAGGCTGCAGGTTCATTTATGCCATATTTCCATTGATGTGGTCATCTTTTGGTGGTGCTGATGGCTGAAGACAAGCCTAGAGCTCCCAGACATTTCTAGAGTCTCCCTGTCCTCCAGATGCTCTGCGGACTCTTATGGAGCCATAAGCAAGTAGGCATTCTTGCTCCTTGTGACATGTGGCAGAAAGGGAGAGAGCATTGGGCTGTGTCATATCCGTCAGTCACAGAAAGACAACTACCATACAATTTCTCTGATTCATGGGAGTAAAGAAACCTGTGAAAAAGCAAGAAAAAGGGACAGGCACTTAGACTCTAACCAGGTACACAAATTTTGTTGTTTGTTCCAGGCAGGATAGTCAGACTCTGCTTTTGTAAAATTGGATCAAAGGGGACATTCAATGCAGGAAATGTGGCAGAACAGGATGTAACGTGAGTTTCCACTGTGTTTGAAGGTGAATTGTGATCAGGAATAGAGCAGCTTCATATATCTTGAAATATCATTGTTTGCATTTTTTGAAACACACACACACACACACACACTCTTTTTTTATTTATTTACAGCATAACAGTGTTCATTGCTTTGGCATCACACCCAGTGCTCCATGCAGTATGAGCCCTCTCTATTACCCACCACCTGGTTCCTCATCCTCCCACCTCCCCCCTTCAAAACCCTTGGGTTGTTTTTCAGAGTCCATAGTCTCTCATGGTTACTCTTCCCTTTCAGTTTCCCTCAACTCCCTCTCCTCTCCATCTCTCCATGTCCTCCATGTTATTTGTTATGCTCCACAAATAAGTGAGAACATATGATACTTGACTCTCTCTGCTTGACTTATTTCACTCAGCATAATTTCTTCCCGTCCATGTTGCTACAAAACTTGGGTATTCATCCTTTCTGATGGAGGCATAATACTCCATTGCGTATATGTACCACATCTTCCCCATCCATTCATCCATTGAAGGCCATCTTGGTTCATTCCACAGTTTGGCGACCGTAGCCATTGCTGCAATAAACATTGGGGTAGAGTTGGCCCTTCTCTTCACTACATCTGTATCTTTGGTGTAAATACCCAGCAGTGCAGTTGCAGGGTCATAGGGAAGCGCAATTCTTAATTTCTTCAGGAGTCTCCACACTGTTCTCTAAAGTGACTGCACTAACTTGCATTCCCACCAACAGTGTAAGAGGGTTCCCCTTTCTCCACATCCTCTCCAACACACGATGTTTCCTGTCTTGCTAATTTTGGCCATTCTAACTGGTGTCAGGTGGTATCTCAATGTGGTTTTAACTTGAATCTGCCTGATGGCTAGTGATGATAAACATTTTTCATGTGTCTGATAGCCATTTGTATGTCTTCGTTGGAGAAGTGTCTGTTCATATCTTCTGCCCATTTTTCGATATGATTATCTGTTTTGTGTGTGTTGAGTTTAAGAAGTTCTTTATAGATCTTGGATATCAACCTTTTGTATGTACTGTCATTTGCAAATATCTTCTCCCATTCCGTGGGTTGCCTTTTTGTATGGTTGACTGTTTCCTTTGCTGTGCAGAAGCTTTTGATCTTGATGAAGTCCCAAAAGTTCATTTTCGCTTTTGTTTCCTTGGCCTTTGGAGACATATCTTGAAAGAAGTTGCTGTGGCTGATATCGAAGAGGTTACTGCCTATGTTCTCCTCTAGGATTCTGATGGATTCCTGTCGCACGTTGAAGTCTTTTATCCATTTCGAGTTTATCTTTGTGTACGGTGTAAGAGAATGGTTGAGTTTCATTCTTCTACATATTCCTGTCCAATTTTCCCAGCACCATTTATTGAAGAGACTGTCTTTTTTCCATTGAATATTTTTTCCTGTTTTGTGGAAGATTATTTCACCATAGAGTTGAGGTACCATATGTGGGCTCTCCACTCTATTCCACTGGCCTATGTGTCTGTTATTATGCCAATACCATGCTGTCTTGGTGATCAAAGCTTTGTAGTAAAGCTTGAAATCGGGTAACATGATGCTGCCAGTTTTGTTTTTGTTTTTCAACATTTCCATAGCAATTCAGGGTCTCTTCTGATTCCATACAAATTTTAGGATTATTGGCTCCAGCTCTTTGAAAAATACCAGTGCAATTTTGATCGGAATGGCATTAAAAGTATAGATTGCTCTAGGCAGTATAGACATTTTAACAATGTTTATTCTTCCAATCCAAGAGCATGGAACAGTCTTCCATCTTTTTGTGTCTTCTTCAATTTTTTTCATGAGTGTTCTGTAGTTCCTCGAGTACAGGTCCTTTACCACTTTGGTTAGGTTTATTCCAGAATAGAACAAATACTGGGTCACAAAGCAGGACTCAACCGATACCAAAAGACTGACATTAATCCCTGCATATTCTCAATTACAATGCTTTGAAACTGGAACTCAATCACAAGGAAAATTCAGAAGGAACTCAAACACCTGGAAGCTAAAGACCACCTTGCTTAAGAATGCTTGGATCAACCAGCAGATCAAAGATGAACTTAAAAACAATTCATGGAAACCAAAGAGAATGAAGACACTTTGGTCCAATACCTATGGGATACAGCAAAGGCAGTTCTAAGTGGGAAATACATTGCCATCCAAGCCTCCCTCAAAAAAATTGAAAAATCCAGCATACACCAGCTGTCTCTACACCTTAAAGAAATGGAGAATCAACAACAAATCAAACCAACTCCGCATGCAAGAAGGGAAATAATCAAGATTAGAGCAGAGATCAATGAAGTAGAAACCAGAGATACAGTAGAACGTATCAATGAAACTAGAATCTGCTTTTTTGAAAGAATCAATAAGATCGATAAGCCATTGGCCACCCTAATCCAAAAGAAAAGAGAAAAAACCCAAATTAATAAAATTATGAATGAAAAGGGAGAGATCACAACTAACACCAAGGAAATTATTACCAACAGTTATATGCCAATAAGCTAAGAAACCTAGATGAAATGGATGCATTCCTGGAAAACTACAAACTCCCAAAATTGAACCAGGAAGAAATTGACAACCTGAATAGACCGATATCTAGTAACGAGATTGAAGCAGTGATCAAAAACCTCCCAAAAAACAAGAGCCCAGGACCTGACGGATTCCCTGGGGAATTCTACCAAACTTTCAAAGAAGAAATAACACCAATTCTCCTGAAGCTGTTCCAAAAAATTGAAGCAGAAGGAAAACTTCCAGACTCTTTTTATGCTCCCCAAACCAGGCAAAGACCCTACCAAGGGTAGGCAAGCTATTGATGTTGGCCGTTCATTTTCATCTGAATAAAGAGAGTTGCTCAACATGGCTCTGCCCATGACTATGGCATGGAGCATTAACTAATGATGACAAGGAGTGCTGAGTAGGGCTCTTTCTTTAAGGGTGGCGATCATCCAGAATTTCACTCTCCATGAAGCCTTTGCGATGGTGTTTAAGGTAATGTCAGGTAGACAGAGCCTTCTTCCCTTAGGACTGGTGTTTCAGGACACTAGCAGATAAGGACACGGACAACACAATGCATCCATGCCCGGGCAATTTTCCTGAAATTGTGACTATCCTTCCCTCGCCTTCCAAGCTGACCAAGCATCAAAGGCAGACCATACCCCCGGGAAACCAAAGGGAACAGAAGCTAAGAATGGACTCTCTCACCCAAGTATATACAACCTCCCAGAGACCTAATGGGAGCCATGAGGCCTCGCTGTTGATTGAGATCTCTAGAAATTGCAGTGGAAATAGGAACCCTTTGCTCTCTCTGGAGAAATGTTGGTCTATAAAATGGTATACAGTGCATCATTTTCTATTCCCTTTGTATAGAAAGTGGAAGTGGGAAAGAAACAGAATAGACCACCGGTCTTCATGATCAGGCTAACAGGACTCTTTCTTGTTCCTTCGCAGGTATTTATGCTTAAAGCCATAGGACTCATATGTCATGAGAATTGGATTGCTGCTTCAGTGAAGTCAGCTTCTGTGACATCACAAAGCTCTGAAGTCCTAGCAACAACTCCTCACCAAACCACGCCTCATCACTTCACCTGTCTGGAGTAGTTCTGGTCAGCCAGGAGTATCAAATCACTCCAAACTGCTGGAGCTGCCTGGGGATTTCCCCAAGAGAGTTTGTGAAGTGATTAAGGGTCACCTTCCCCATTGCCGAATTTGTAGTCTTTGGCCGTGACTGTCACCACCACCCCTCTGGATTCCTGTGAAGGGCAAGAATCCACAATTTCATCTTACCGACATAAGGTCAAGACAGAGTCAGAAGTACAAGAGCCTCACACGGGGAACTCCACTCCATACACATGTTCATGGTCCTCACACCCTATAAGGATGCTTCAACCGGGAAAAGTGCACCCCGCCCTCCGAGGAAAGCTCAGAGTTAACACCCCCAACAATACCAAAGACATGTGTGGAGTCTTCAACAGTGAGGACACGAATTCTTCTTGCATCTCCAGACATCGTGCCAGAAATGCCTCTCAATATTCCCAGCCAAACAAACATTAAAGGCAGACCCCATACCCTAGAAGCTTAGTCCCAGGATGGACTCATCTTTTTGGAGCTCACAGGAGCAAGCACGGAGCATGTTGATAGAGAACCAATCCCCATGGGAAGCCATTAGAAAAGGCTTTCAGGCCAGTTTTAGGAATAAAACGTGAATCTACAAAATGTCTCTGTCTTTTCTGTATTCGAAACACGCATTCTGTTATCTACACTGAAGATAATTTCTTTAGGAAGAAGAGCTCATGGAGTGTCCAAGGGCTGACACTTGAGAGTGTCTAAGGTGTGTTTGACCTGCCCACTGGGGTTATGTGGTGGCTGTCCACTCTCTGGTGGGCTCGTCCTCTGCAGCGGCTCTCCTTGCCTTCTATTCAGAGTGTTCGCTTTGTGGGGAAAATAAGGTGAGGTGTAGCTTCGTGGGTCTGTTGTGCCTGTGAAACGTTACTTTCAACCCACTCCAAAAAATTTAAGGCCTGCTGAATTCTGTGGCCAGTTGAGAGGATGTGGACAGGGCTTTCTTTTAGTCCCCTGCAGGATTTTCTCTTCTCCTGGGATTAAGCAACCTGGCCTAAAGAAGGCAGTCCCAACAGTGTTCCAGGTTTGGGAATCCGTGATTGCATGTTGGGCTGCTAATGTCCTCACCGTCCTGAATGTGGACACTTCTCAGTCTTGATGTTGGTGGTCGTAGAGCCCAAGTATCTTTGGCGCCCATCGAGGCTTCTCCGACAACACTGCCCATCACCAATGCACAGAATAAAATAATAATCTTACCCCGGTGTCAACAGGTATTGTCTCTAATCATGGTTTCCAGGCTGTCTGCACATGGTTGCTTGATGGTGTCCTCTCCAGGAGATACACAGTGTTTTCTAGAGTCTATGACTGCAAATCATGCTGATCTGGAATCCCCGGTACTCACGTCCCTTCGGTTGCAAGAACTCGTGTCCTTCAGAGACTCTCCTTTTCTCCCCCAACTGCTATGGGTCAACATTCAAATTGTGGGTTCTAAGTGTGCTTCTCTCCCCTGGGCCTTTGCTTTGCCCATGGTTCCCTGCCACCTGGAGCACCAACAGTCCAATTCTCCCATAAGCCCTGTCTACACAATTCTCCCATGGTCTCTGTGACATCTTCTCTTTTTCACTGTGGAGTGTGATTTCTAGGATTCAGGTCCATTTATGTCACGTTTCCATTGATGTGGTCATCTTCTGGTTGTGCTGATGGCTGAAGACAGCCCTGGAACTCCCAGACACTTCTGCCATCACCCGCAGTCCAAATGCTCTGCGGACTCTTATGGAGCCATAAGCAAGAAGGCATTCTTTCTCCTTGTGACATGTGGCAGAAATGGAGAGAGCATTGTGCTGTGTCATATCTGTCAGTCAGAGAAGACAAATACTATACGATTTCACTCACTCATGGAAGTAAACAAACATGTGAAAAAGCAAGAAAAAGGGACAGAAAATTTGACTCCAACAAGGCACATGATATTTGGAGTTTTTTCCAGGCAGGCTAGTCAGAATCTGCATTTCTAAAATTGGATCAAATGGGACGTCCAATGCAGGAAATGTGGCCGAACAGGATGTAACGTGAGTTTCCATTGTGCTTGCAGGTTAATTGTGATCTGGAATGAGCAGCTTCATATCTCGTAAGATATCATTTTTAGCGTTTTGTGAAACACACACACACACACACACACACACACACACATACACACATAAAAGAGTCCCACAGAAGTAAAGGAGCAAATGAGGAACAGCACTCATGGAAGCAAAATTCAGAGAAAATACCATAAAACACAAAAGCTTAGAGAATCAAAGTAACAAACTGTCCAAAATGGATTAGTTAACTCCTTATCTATCAAGAATTAATAAATCATTAATTAAACAACTTTACCTAAAAGACCCTTCCACTGATGTCTGCCAGCAAATTCAAAACCAGAGAGAAAATGCAAATTTCCAAGACACATACACACTACCATGACATGATAATGAGTCATACATATCCGACGTCTCAGGTAATGCCTTTTGAAGCAGCTTTTGAGGCTTTTGAAGTAGTCCTCAAACATCTCCCAACACACAGAAAGCCAGGTTCAAATCAATTCCCTGGTCCACAATTCGAGACAATTTGCAATGTCCAAAGACCCAATCAGATAAGGACCTTAGAGGAAACCAATTATATACAATTTTATTCAGTAAGATAATAAAACTAGAATTCATTTCTCTTCTCTTTCTTTCTTCATCTCCACGTGAAACAGTCTTGTTTGCTTTCTTTTCACTATTTTTTCTTACATTCAGCAAGCCAGCCTTTCATCCATTCTACGTTTCTTGACATATTGTTCCCTGATTCTTAAATTGCATATACCACCAAGAGCTCATCCTCATATAATGCCATACCACCTCCATACCCATTAACCAGTTCCCTCTTTATGGCATGTCTTATCCTCCTGTAACACTCAGCTTGGTCCCCAAAATTCTGAGTCTCACCTGGTGCGTCTCCCTTTCTGACTTCTTCTCCATCCGTTTTCCATTACGACTACTCATGTCCATGGTATTCCTCATGGGCCACCTAGGATTGAAGCCATAGGATATTTCCCTTAGTCTGCTTGCATTTTCATTTGGAAATCATCCTCTTTATCACTATCTTAATAATCATTTTTATCCACTAGCCCTTAATAGGGTATCTCGGCTGACTCCTCAGTGATACTAGAGTGGGAATGGCAGGCCATTGACGTTGGCCGTTCATTTTCATTTAATAAAGAGAGTTGCTCAAGATGGCTCTCCCCGTGACTATGGCATGTAGCATTAACTAATGATGACAAGGAGTGCTGACCAGGGCTCTTTCTTTCGGGGTAGCCATCATGCAGAATTTCACTCTCCATGAAGCCTTTGCAATGGTGCTTAAGGTAATGTCAGGTAGTCAGAGCCTTGATCCCTTAGGACTGGTATTTCAGGACACTAGCAGATAAGAACAGGGACAGCACACACTTTCCCTGTCCTGGCAATTTTCCTGGAATTGTTACTTTCCTTCCCTTCTTCCTTCCATCACCTTCCAAGTTGACCAAGTACCAAAGGCAGACCTTACACCCAAGAAACCATAGGGAACAGAAGCTAAGAATGGTCCCCCTCACCCAAGGATATCAAACCTCCCAGAGACCTAATGGTAGCCAAGAGGCCTCGATGTTGATTGAGATATCTAGAAAGTGCAGAAAATAGAAACACCTTGATCTCTCTGGAGAAATGTTGGTCTAAAGAATGGAATACTGAACAGCGATTTCTTTTCTCTTTGTATAGAATGTGGATGTGGGAAAGAAACAGAAAAGACCACGTGAGTTCGTGATAAGGCTAACAAGGCTCTTTCTTGTTCATTCCCATGACTTTGTACTTAAACCTTGGGACTCATATGTCATGAGAATGGGATTGCTGCTTCAGTGAAGTAAGATTCTGTGTCATCAAAAATCTCAGAATTCCTAGCAACCACGCTTCACCAAAACACGCCAAATCACTTGACGTGGCTGGAGTAGTTCTGGGTCAGCCAGGAGAATCAAAATCACTCCAAACGGCTGGAGCTGCCTGGTTATTTCACCAAGACAGTTTGTGAAGCGATTTGGGGTCATCTTCTCCATGGCTGAATTTGTAGTCTGTGGCCTGACTCTCACCACCACCCGTCTGAACTCCTGAGAAGGGCAAGAATAACCAATTCCATCTTACCCACATAAGGTCAAGAAAGAGTGAGGTGTACAAGCGGCCTCACATGGGGAAGTTGACGCCATACACATGTTCATGGTCCTCACACCCTATCAGGATGCTTCTCACCAGGAAAAGGGCCCCACGCACTCCGAGGAAATTTCCGAGTTAACACCCTCCACCATACCAAAGACATGTCCGGAGTCTTCAACAGTGAGGACACGATTTATTCTTGCATCTCCAGAAATCGTGCCATAAATGCCTCCCAATTTTACCAGATGGAAAAAAAAAAAAAAAACATTAAATTCAGACACTATACCCTAGATGCTTATGGCCAGGAGGGACTCATCTGTTTGGAGCTCACAGGAGAAAGCACAGGGCATGTTACAAGAGAACCAATCCCCATGTGAAGCCTTCTGAAAAGGCTTTCAGTCCAGTTTCAAGAATACAACTTGAATGTCCAAAGGTCTCTACTTTCTCTGTATTCGAAATGTGCATTCTGTAATCTACACTGAAGATAATTACTTTACGGGAAGAGCTCATGGTGTGCACAAGTGCTGGCACTTGAAAGAGTCCCAGGTGTGTGTTCCATGCCCTCTGGTGTTGTGTTCTGGCTGTCCACTATCCTGTTGGCTCATCCTTTGCAGAACCTCTCGTTCGTTCCATGCAGAGGGTTTGGTGTCTGGGCCAAATATGGTGTGCCTGTGAAACGTGACTTTCAACCCACTCCCCAAAACTTAAGGCCTGCTGAATTCTGTAGCCAGGTGAGATGAGGTGGGCAGGGCTTCCTTCTAGTCCCTGCAGGATTTTCTGTTCTCCTGGGACTAAGCAACGTGGCCTGAAGAAGGCAGTCCCAACAGCGTTCCAGGTTTGGGATTCCATTATTGCAGGTTGGGCAGTGAATGTCCTCACCATCCTGTCTGTGGCCACTTCTCAGTCTGGGTGCTGGCGGTCGTGTTGCCCAAGTATCTTTGGAGCCCATCGAGGCATCTCCACCAACACTGCCTATCATGATTTCACCCAAAGAAATAATAATCTTTCCACGGTGTCAAAAGCATTACTCTCTGATCATGGTTTCTAGGCTGTTTGCCCCTCGTTGCCTGCTGTTGCCCTCTCCAGGAGATACACAGTGTTCTCTGGAGTCTATGTCTGCAATGCATGCTGATCTGGAATCCCCCAGCCTCAAGACCCTTGGGTTGAAAGAACTCATTGCATTCAATCACTCTCCTTTTCTCCGACAACATCTATGGGTCAACAATCAAATTGGGGGTTCTAAATGTGCTCCACTACTGGGTCTTTGTCTTTGGCCATTGCTCCCTGCCCTATGAAGTACCAACCATCCAATTCTCCCATAAGCCCTGTCTAAACCCTTCCTCCATGGTCTCTGTGACTTCTTCTCTCTTTCACTTGTGGAGTGCGATTTCTAGGCTTCAGGTCCGTTTATGCCATGTTTCCATTAATGTGGTCATCTTCTGCTTGTGCTGATGGCTAAGACAAGCCTGAGCTCGCAGACAACTCCACAGTCTCCCTGTCCTTCAGATGCATGGTGGACTCTTATGGAGCCATAAGCAAGAAGGCATTCTTGCTCCTTGTGACATGTGGCAAAAAGGGAGAGAGCATTGGACTGTGTCATATCTCTCAGTCACGGAACGACAATTACCATACAATTTCACTCACTCATGGAAGTAAAGAAACATGGGGAAAGCAAGAGAAAGGGACAGGCAATTACTCTAACCAGGCACACAAAATTTGGTCTTTGTTCCAGGCAGGCTAGTCAGAATCTGCATATCTAAATGTGGATCAAATGGGATGTGGATCAAATGGGACTTTCAATACAGGAAATGTGGCTGAACGGGATGTAATGTGAGTTTCCAAAGTGTTTGAAGGTGAAATGTGATCTGAAATAGAGCAGATTCATATCTCTTAAAATATCATTTTTAGTGTTTTGTGAAACACACACACACTCACTCACAGACACAGACACAGACACAGACACACACACACACACACACACACACACACACACACACTCTTAAAAGACTCCACAGAGGTTAGGGAGCAAGAGAGGAAAACACTCACCGAAGCAAAATTCAGAGAAAATACCATAAAAAAACAAAAGCTTAGAATATCGAAGTAACAAACCGTCCAAACTGGATAAGGTAACTACTTACCTATCAAGAATTAATTAAGTAAGTAAGTAAGAAAGTAATAAGTAAATAAATAATTAATTAAACAACCTTACCTAAAAGACCTCTCCATGCAAGTCTTATAGCAAATCCAATACTGGAGAAAAAAGGATAAATTCCAAGACACATATGCACTACCATGACAAGATCAAGAGTCATACATATCTGACATCTCAGGTGTTGACAAAAGGTTTGGAAGCAGTCTCAAGCATGTCCAACACTCTGAAAGCCAGGTTCAAATCAATTCCCTGATTCACAATTCGAGACATTTAATGGTAATGTCGGCTCTTCTCATCTATTCCCAAAATATAGGAAGAGGGAAGACTCTAATTTACCATGCCCAAAGACCCAATTCAGATAAGGACCGTATAGAAACCAATAGCATACAATGTAATCTTTACGATAATAAAACTAGAATTCATTTCTCTTCTATTTCTTTCTTCATCTCCATGTGAAACGGCCTGTTTTGCTTTATATTCACTATTTTTCTTATATTCGGCAAGCCAGCATTTCATCCATCCTACGTTTTTTAATATAGTGTTCCTATATTATTTAATTGCATATACCACCAAGTACACATCCTCATATAATGCCTCCATACCCATTTACCACACCACCTCCATAACCATTTACCAGTTCCCTCTTTATGGCAGGACTTATCATCCTGTAACCCACAGCTTGGTCCCCAAAGTCCTGAGTCTCTCCTTGTGTGACAACCTGTCTCACTTCTCTTTCCGTTTTCCTCTCTGGAAGAGAGCAGCTTCATATCTCTTAAAATCTCATTTTCAGCGTTTTATGAAACACACAGGCACACACACACACACTTAAAAGTGCCCCACAGAGGTTAGGGAGCAAGTGAGGAATAGGAGTCATGGAAGCAAAATTCAGAGAAAATACCATAAAAAACAAAAGCTTAGAGAATCAAAGTAACAAACCATTCAAACTAGATAAGTTAACTCCTTACCTATCAAGAATTAATTAAATAATTATTTAATTAATTACTTAATTAAATAACCTTAACTAAAACACCCTACACACAAGTATGCCAGCATATCCAATACCGGAGAGAAAAGGATAAATTCCAAGATACATACGCTCTACGATGACAATATCAAGAGTCATACATATCTGACGTCTCAGGTTATGAATTGTGAAGCACCTTTAGAGGCTTTTGAAGCAGTCCTCAAACATCTCCCAACACACAGAATGCCAGGTTCAAATCAAATACCTGGACCACAATTCGATACAGTCAATGGAAATGTCACGGTTTCTCATCTATTCCCAAATTGTTGGAAGAGGGAAATCTCTAATTTACAATGTCCAAAGACCCAAGTCAGATACGACCTTATAGGAAACCAATTGCATACAATTTTTATCAGTAAGATAATAAAAGGAGAATTCATTTCTCTTCTCTTTCTTTCTTCATCTCCATGTGAAACGACCTGTTTTGCTTTCTATTCACCATTTTTTCTTATATTTTGCCAGCCAGTCTTTAATACACCCTCGTTTATAGACATTGTGTGCCCCGATTCTTTAATTGCATATACCACCAAGTGCTTATCCTCATATAATTCCACACCAACTCCATACCCATTATCCAGTTCCCTCTTTATGGCATGTCTTATACTCCGGTAGCCCCCAGCTTGGTCCCCAATGTCATGAGTCTCTCCTGGTGCATCTCCCTGTCTGACTTCTTCTCCCTCCGTTTTCCCTTACTACTACTCATGTCCATGGTATTCCTCGGGGGCCACATATGAGTTAAGCCATAGGATATTTCCCTTGTTCTGCTTGCATTTTCATTTGGATATCATCTTCTTTATCATCATATTCATAATCATCTTTATCCACTAGCCCTTCAAAGGTTATCTCGGCTCCTTCCACAGTGATGCTAGAGGGGGCAAGGCAGGCCATCGATGTTGGCCATTCATTTTCATCTGAATAAAGAGAGTTGCTCAACATGTCTCTCCCCATGACTATGGCATGTAGCCTTAACTAATGATGACAAGGAATGCTGACCATGGCTCTTTCTTTAGGGGTAGGGATCATGTAGAGTTTCAATCTAAATGAAGTCTTTGCAACGGTTTTTAAGGTAATGTCAGGTAGACAGAGCATTCACCCCTTGGGACTGGTGATTCTGGACACTGGTAGATAATGATACGGACAGCAGAACACATCCCTGACCTGGCAATTTTCTTGGATTGTGATTTTCCTTCACTTCTTCGTTTCCTCAACTTCCAAGCTGACCAAGCACCAAAGGCACACCTTACACCCGAGAAACCATAGGGAACAAAAGATATGAATGGACCCTCTCACCCCAGGTTATCCAAACTCCCAGAGACCTAATGGTAGCCAAGTGGCCTCGCTGCAGATTGAGATCCCTAGAAATTGCAGTGGAAATAGGAAAGCCTTGCTCTCTCTGGAGAAATGTTGGTCTAAAGAATGGTATACAGAACATCGTTTTCTTTTCTCTTTGTATAGAAAGTGGAAGTGGGAAAGAAAGAGAAAAGACCACCTGAGTTCATGATCAGGCAAAAGGGCTCTTTCTTGTTCCTTCCCAGGTCTTTCGACTTAAAGCCATCGGACTCATATGTCATGAGAATGAGATTGCTGCTTCAGTGAAGTCAGGTTCTGTGATGTCACAAAGCTCCGAGGTCCTAGCAGCCACTCCTCACCAAACCATGCTTCATCACTTCACCATGTTGGAGTAGTTCTGGATCAGCCAGGAGTATCAAAATCACTCCAAACCGCTGAAGAAGTCTGGTTATTTCCCCAAGACAGTTTGTGAAGCAATTTGGGGTCATCTTCTCCATGGCCGAATTTGTAGTGTTTGGATGTGACTGTCACCACCACCCAACTCGACTCCGGAGAAGGGCAAGAATCCACAATTCCATCTTACCCACGGAAGGTCAAGAAAGAGTCAGGAGTACAAGCAGCCTCACACGTGGAACTCCACTCCATACACATGGTCATGGTCCTCACATCTTATCAGGATGCTTCTGTCCAGGAAAAGCGCCCCCAACCCTAAGAGGGAAGCTCAGAGTTAACACCCCCAACCCTACCAAAGACATTTCTGGAGTCTTCAATGGAGAGGACACGAGTTCTTCTTGCATCTCCAGAAATCGTGCCATAAATGCCTCCCAAATTTCCCACCTGACTAAATATTAAAGGCAGACCCTACACCCTAGAATCTTAGGCCCAGGACGGACTCATCTGTTTAGAACACACAGGCGCAAGGACAGAGCATGTTGGAAGAGAACCATTCCCCAGGCGAAGCCATCGGAACTGGCTTTCAGGCCAGGCCAGTTTCTGGAATACAACGTAATCTACAAAAGGTCTCTGTCTTCTCTGTATTTGAAACACGCCTTCTGTTATGTACACTGAAGATAATTTCTTTAGGAAGAAGTGCTCCTGGAGTGCCCAAGAGCTATCACTTGAGAGAGACTCAGGTGTGTGTGACATGCCCTCTGGTGCTGTGTTGTGGCTGTCCACTCTCCTGTGGGCTCGTCCTCTGCAGAGGCTCTCCTAGCCTTCCATTCAGAGCGTGTGGTGTCTGAGCCAAATATGTTGAGTTTAAGCTTCGTGGGTGTGGTGTGCCTGTGAAACGTGAAATTAAACCCACTCCAAAAAACTTAAGGCCTGCTGAATTATGTGACCAGGTGAGAGGATGTGGGCAGGGCTTTCTTCTAGTCCCCTGCAGGATTTCCTGTTCTCCTGGGACTAAGCAACGTGGCCATAGGAAGGCAGTCCCAACAGTCTTCCAGGCTGGGATTCCATGATTGCAGTTGGGCAGCTAATGTCCTCTCGGTCCTGCCTGTGGCCACTTCTCAGTCTTGATGCTGGCGGTTGTAGAGCCCAAGTATCTTTGGAGCCCATCGAGGCATCTCCACCAACACTGCCCATCACGAATGCCCACAAAGAAATAACAATCTTACCAAGGTTTCAACAGGTATTGTCTCTGATCACGGTTTCCAGGCTGTCTGTACCTGGTTGCTTGCTGGTGTCCTCTTCAGGAGATACACAGTGTTCTCGGGAGTCTATGTCTGCAAAGCATGCTGATTTGGAATCCCCCGGCCTCATGACCCTTAGGTTGCAAGAACTCGTTTCATCCAGACACTCTCCATTTCTCCGCCAACACCTATGGGTCAACATTCAAATTGTGGGTTCTAAGGTGCTCCTCTCCCCTGGGCCTTTTTGTCTTTGGCCATGGCTCCCTGCCCTCTGAAGCAAAAACCGTCCAATTCCCCCATAAGCCCTGTCTACACAATTCTCCCATGGTCTCTGTGACTTCTTCTGTCTCTCAATGTTGAGTGTGATTTCTAGGCTTCAGGTCCATTTATGCCATATTTCCATTGATGTGGTCATCTTCTGGTGGTGCTGATGGCTGAAGACAAACCTAGAGCTCCCAGACACTTCTATAGTCTCCCTGTCCTCCAGATGCACTGCAGACTCTTATGGAGCCATAAGCAAGGAGGCATTCTTGCTCCTTGTGACATGTGGTGGAAAGCGAGAGAGGATTGGGCTGTGTCATATCTTTCAGTCACAGAAAGACATCTACCATACGATTTTACTCATTCATGGGAGTAAATTCCATGTGAAAAAGCAAGAAAAAGGGACAGGCAATTAGACTCCAACAAGGCACACAAAATTTGGTGTTTGTCCCAGGCAGGCTAGTCAGAATGTGCCTTTCTAAATGTGGATCAAATGGGACATTCAATGCAGGAAATGTGGCCGAACGGGATGTAAAGTGAGTTTCCACAGTGCTTGAAGGTGAATTGTGATCTGGAATAGAGCCGCTTCATATCTCCTAAAATATCACTTTTTTTTTTTGTTTTGTGAAACACACACACACACACACACACACACACACAAGAGTCCCACAGAATTTATGGAGCAAGTGAGGAATAGGAGTCATGGAAGTAAAATTCAGAGAAAGTAACATAAAGAACAAAAGCTTAGAGACTCAAAGTATCAAACCATCCAATCTGGATACGTTAACTCCTTACCCTTCAAGAATTAATTAATTAATTAATTAATTAATTGATTAATTAATTAATTTAAATTAATTAGTTTAAATTAATTAGACTAAACAACTTACCTAAAGACACCTACATACAACTCTGCCAGAAAATCCAATACTGGAGAGAAAAGGATAAATTCCAAGACACATACACACTACCATGACAAGATCATGAGTCATACATATCTGACATCTTAGGTGTTGACGAAAGCTTTTAAAGCAGTCCTCAAACATCTCCGAACACACAGAATGCCAGGTTCCAATCAATTCCCTGGTCCACAATTCGAGACATTTAATGGTAATGTCGGCTTTTCTCATCTATTCCCAAAATGTAGAAAGGGGCAAGACTCTAATTGACAAAACTTAAGGCCTGCTGAACTCTGTGGCCAGGTGAGAGGATGTGGGCAGGGCTTTCTTCTAGTCCCCTGCAGGATTTCCTGTTCTCCTGGGACTAAGCAACGTGGCCTGAAGAAGGCAGTCCCAACAGCGTTCCAGGTTTGGGATTCCGTGATTGCAGGTTGGGCAGCTAATGTCCTCAACGTTCTGCCTGCGGCCACTTCTCAGTCTTGATGCTGGTGGTTGTAGAGCCCAAGTATCTTTGTGCCCATCGAGGCATCTCCACCAACACTGCCCATCACGAACGCACACAAAAAAATCATAATCTTACCACGGTGTCAACAGGTATTGTCTCTGATCACGGTTTCCAGGCTGTCTGTACCTGGTTGCGTGCTAGTGTTCTCTGCAGGAGATACACAGTGTTCTCTGGAGTCTATGTCTGCTAAGCATGAGGATCTGGACTCCCCCGGCCTCAAGACCCAAGTCTGGCACTTGTGAGCATCTCAGGGGTGTGTGATATGCCCTGTGGGTTTGTGTGGTGGCTGTCCACTCTCCTGTGGGCATGTTTTCTGCACAGTCTCTCCATGCCTTCCATTCTGAGTGTGTGGTGTCTGTGCCAAATATTGTGAGGTTAAGCTTCGTGGGTCTGCTGTGCCTGTGAAACGTGACTTTCAACCCACTCCCCAAACTTAAGGCCTGCTGAAATCTGTGGACAGGTGAGAGGCTGTGAGCAGGGCTTTCTTCTAGTGCCCTGCAGGATTTTCTGTTTTCCTGGGACAAAGCAACATGGCCTGAAGAAGGCAGTCCCAACAGTGTTTCAGGTTTGGGATTCCGTGATTGCATGTTGGGCAGTTAATGTCCTCAGTGTCCTGCCTGTGGCCACTTCTCAGGCTTGATGCTGGCAGTCGTAGAGCCCAGGTACCTTTGGCGCCCATTGAGGCATCTCCACCCACAATGCCCATCACCAATACACACAAAGGAATAATAATCTTACCACGGTGTCAACAGGTATTGTCTCTGATCATGGTTTCCAGGCTGTCTACACCTGGTTTCTTGCTGGGGCCCTCTCCAGGAGATACACAGTGTTCTCTGGAGTCTATGTCCGCAAATCATGCTGATCTGGAATCCCCGGGCCTCAAGTTCTTGGATTGCAAGAACTCGTGTCATTCAGACACTCTCCATTTCTCCGCCAACAGCTATGGTTCAACATTCAAACTGTGGGTTCTAGTGTGCTTCACTCCCCTGGGCCTTTGTCTTTGGCCATGGCTCCCTGCCCTCTGACGCACCAACCGTCCAGTTCTCCCATAAGCTCGGTCTACACACTTCTCCTATGGTCTCTGTGACTTCTTCTCTCTTTCGCTCTGCAATTTGATTTCTAGGCTTCAGGTCCATTTATGCCATATTTCCATTGATGTGGTCATCTTCTGGTTGTGCTGATGCCTGAAGACAAGCCTGAGCTCGCAGACAATTCTATCGTCTCACGGTCTTCCAGATGCACTGCGTTCCCTTATGGAACAATAAGTAAGAAGGCATGCTTGTTCCTTGTGACATGTGGCAGAAAGGGAGAGAGCATTGGGCCGTGTCATATCTGTCAGTCACAGAAAGACAAAGACCATAGGATTTCACTCACTCATGGAAGTAAAGAAACATGTGGAAAAGCAAGAAAAAGAGACAGGAAGATAGACTCTAAGCAGGCACACAAAATTTGGTGTTTTTTCTCAGGCAGGCTAGTCAGAAACTGCCGTTCTAAAAGTGGATCAAATGGTACATTCAATGCAGGAAATGTGGCCGAACGGGATGTAACATGAGTTTCCACTGTGTTTGACGGGAAACATGAAGATCTGGACTCCCCCGGCCTCAAGACCCAAGTCTGGCACTTGTGAGAATCTCAGGGGTGTGTGATATGCCCTGTGGGTTTCTGTGGTGGCTGTCCACTCTACTGTGGGCTTGTTTTCTGCACAGTCTCTCCATGCCTTCCATTCCGAGTGTGTGGTGTATGTGCCAAATATTGTGAGGTTAAGCTTCGTGGGTCTGCTGTGCCTGTGAAACGTGACTTTCAACCCACTCCCCAAAACTTAATGCCTGCTGAAATCTGTGGACAGGTGAGAGGCTGTGAGCAGGGCTTTCTTCTAGTCCCCTGCAGGATTTTCTGTTTTCCTGGGACAAAGCAACATGGCCTGAAGAAGGCAGTCCCAACAGTGTTTCAGGTTTGGGATTCCGTGATTGCATGTTGGGCAGTTAATGTCCTCACAGTCCTGCCTGTGGCCACTTCTCAGTCTTGATGCAGGCGGTCGTAGAGCCCAAGTATCTTTGGCGCCCATCGAGGCATCTCCAACAACACTGCCCATCAATGCACACATAGAAATAATCATCGTTCCACGGTGTCAACAGGTATTTTCTCTAATCATGGTTTCCAGGCTTTCTGCACCTGCTTGCTTGCTGGTGTCCTCTCCAGGAGATACACAGTGTTCTCTGGAGTCTATGTCGGCAAAACATATTTATATAGAATCCCCGGTCCTCAAGACCCTTGGGTTGCAAGAACTCATGTCCTTGAGACTCTCCCCTTTTCTCCGCCAACAGCTATGGGTAAACATACAAATTGTCGTTTCTAAGTGTGCTCCTCTCCCCTGGTCCTTTGTCTTCGGCCATGGCTCCCTGCCCTCTGAAGCACCAACCATCCAATTCTCCCATAAGCTATGTCTACACAATTCTCCCATGGTCTCTGTGACTTCTTCTCTCTTTCATTGTAGAGTGTGATTTCTATGCTTCTGGTCCATTTATGCCATGTTTCCATTAATGTGGTCATCTTCTGGTTTTGCTGATGGCTGAAGACAAGCCTGGAGCTCATAGACATTTCTACCATCTCCCTGTCCTCCAAATGCACTGCGGATTCATATGGAGCCATAAGGAAGAAGGCATTCTTGCTCCTTGTGACATGTGGTGGACAGGGAGAGAGCATTGGGCTGTGTCATATCTGTCAGTCACAGAAAGACAACTACCATACGATTTCACTCACTCATGGAAGTAAAGAAACATGTGAAAAAGCATGAAAAAGGGACTGGCAATAAGACACTAACCAGGTACCCAAAATTTGGTGTTTGTGCCAGGCAGGCTAGTCCGAATCTGTGTTTCTAAATGTGGTTCAAATGGGACAATCAATGCAGGAAATGTGGAAGAACAGGATGTAACGTGAGTTTCCCCTGTTTTTGAAGGTGAATTGTGATCTGGAATAGAGCAGCTTCAAATCTCTTAAAAAATCATTTTTATCGTTTTGTGAAACAAACACACACACACACACACACACACGCACACAAACAACCACACACACACACACACACTTAAAAGAGTCCCACAGAAGTTAGGGACCAAGTGAGGAATAGCACTCTTGGAAGCAAAATCCAGAGAAAATGCCAAAAAAAAATGCTTAGAGAATCAAAGTAGCAAATCATCCAAACTGGATAAATTAACTACTTACCTTTCAAGAATTAATTAATTAATTAATTAATTAATTAAACAACCATACCTAAAGACGCCTACACACAAGTATGCCAGAAAATCCAATACTGGAGGGAAAAGGATAAATTCCAAGACACATACGCACTACCAAGACGTATCTATCACATGATACACACTGGATATCTATCACTTGATACGCACTTGATATCTATCACTTGATACGCACTATCAAGATCATGAGTCATACATATCTGACATCTCAGATAATGACGAAAGCTTTAAAGCAGTCCTCAAACATCTCTCAACACACAGAAAGCCAAGTTCAAATCAGTTCTCTGGTCCACAAT
Organism: Meles meles; assembly: GCF_922984935.1. Taxonomy (NCBI): domain Eukaryota; kingdom Metazoa; phylum Chordata; class Mammalia; order Carnivora; family Mustelidae; genus Meles; species Meles meles. The sequence goes on along the minus strand of NC_060088.1, from coordinate 26,269,535 downwards.
TCGAGACATTTAATGGTCATATCAGCGTTTCTCATATATTCCCAAATTGTAGGAAGAGGGAAGTCTCTAATTTCCAATCTCCAAAGAGTCAATTCAGATAAGGACCTTATAGGAAACCAATTGCATACAATTTTAATCTGTAAGATAATAAAACTAGAATTCATTTCTTTTCTTTCCTTCTTCATCTCCATGAGAAACGACCTGTTTTGCTTTCTATTCACTATTTTTTCTTATATTCGGCAAGCCAGCCTTTCATCCATCCTATGTTTTTTGACATAGTGTGCCCTGATTCTTTAATTGCATATACCACCAAGTGCTCATCCTCATATAATACCACACCACCTCCATACACATTATCCATTTCACTCTTTATCGCATGTCTTATCCTCCTGTAACCCTCAGCTTGGTCCCCAATGTCCTGAGTCTCTCCTGGTGTGTCTCCCTATCTGACTTCTACTCCTTTCGTTTTCCCTTACTACTACTAATGTCCATGGTATTCCCCATGGGCCACATACGAGTGAAGCGATGAGATATTTCCCTTGGTCTGCTAGTTTTCTCATTTGGGTCTTTCATAGATAGATTTTATGAAGTTCAGGAATGTTCCCTCTATCCCTATACTTTGAAGCGTTTTCATCAGGAACGGATGCTGGATTTTGTCAAATGCTTTTTCTGCATCAATGGAGAAGACCATGTGTTTCTTCTCTCTTCTCTTATTGATTTGTCCTATCACATTGATTTATTTGCGAATGTTGAACCAACCTTGCAACCCAGGGATGAATCCCACCTGGTCATGGTGGATAATCTTTTTTTTTTTCCCTTTTTATTAATTTTTTCAGCGTAACAGTATTCATTCTTTTTGCACAACACCCAGTGCTCCATGCAAAACGTGCCCTCCCCATCACCCACCACCTGTTCCCCCAACCTCCCATCCCTGACCCTTCAAAACCCTCAGGTTGTTTTTCAGAGTCCATAGTCTCTTATGGTTCGCCTCCCCTCCCCAATGTGGATAATCTTTTGAATGTGCTGCTGGATCCTGTTTGCTAGGATCTTGTTGAGAATCTTTGCATCCATATTCATCAGTGATATTGGTCTGAAATTCTCCTTTTTGGTAGGGTCTTTGCCTGGTTTGGGGATCAGGGTAATGCTGGCTTCATAAAAAGAGTCTGGAAGTTTTCCTTCTGCTTCAAGTTTTTGGAACAGCTTCAGGAGAATTGGTGTTATTTCTTCTTTGAAAGTTTGGTAGAATTCCCCAGGGAATCCGTCAGGTCCTGGGCTCTTGTTTTTTTGGAGACTTGTGATCACTGCTTCAATATCATTACTAGATATCGGTCTATTCAGGTTGTCAATTTCTTCCTGGTTCAATTTTGGGAGTTTGTAGCTTTCCAGGAATGCATCCATTTCATCTAGGTTGCTTAGCTTATTGGCATATAACTGTTGGTAATAATTTCTGATGATTGTTTCTATTTCCTTGGTGTTAGTTGTGATCGCTCCCTTTTCATTCATAATTTTATTAATTTGGGCTTTCTCTCTTTTCTTTTGGATTAGTGTGGTCAATGGTTTATCGATCTTATTGATTCTTTCAAAAAACCAGCTTCTAGTTTCTTTGATACATTTTACTGTATCTCTCATTTCTACCTCATTGATCTTTGCTCTAATCTTGATTATTTCCCTTCTTGAGTGTGGAGTTTGTTTGATTTGTTGTTGATTCTCCATTTCTTTAAGGTGTAGAGACAGCTGGTGTATTCTGGATTTTTCAATGTTTTTGAGGGAGGCTTGGATGGCTATGTATTTCCCCCTTAGAACCACCTTTGCTGTATCCCATAGGTTTTGGACCGAAGTGTCTTCATTCTCACTGGTTTCCAGGAATTGCATAAGTTCATCTTTGATCTCCTGTTTGATCCAAGCATTCTTAAGCAAGGTGGTCTTTAGCTTCCAGGTGTTTGATTTCCTTCTGAACTTTTCCTTGTGATTGAGTTCCAGTTTCAAAGCATTGTGATCTGAGAATATACAGGGAATAATGTCATTCTTTTGGTATCGGTTGAGTCCTGTTTTGTGACCCAGTATGTGGTCTATTCTGGAGAATGTTCCATGTGCACTTGAGAAGATGAGTATTATGTAGTTTTAGGGTAGCATGTTCTGTATATGTCTATGAGGTCCATCTGGTCCAATGTTTCATTCAATGCTCTTATTTCTTTATTAATTTTCTGCTTCGATGATCTGTCTATTTCTGAGAGAGGCGTATTAATCTCCTACTATTATTGTATTCATATCAATATGACTCTTTATCTTGATTAATAGTTTTCTTATGTAATTGGGTGATCCCATATTGGGGACATAGATATTCACAGTTGTTAGATTATCGTGGTGGATAGTCCCTTTAAGAATTATATAGTGTCCTTCTGTATCTCTGACTACAGTCTTTAGATTAAAATCTAATTTATCTGATATGAGAATCGCTACCCTGGCCTTCTTTTGAGGCCCATTGGCATGAAAGATGCTTCTCCATCCCTTCACTTTCAGTCTGGGTGTATCCTTAGGTTCAAAATGGGTCTCTTGTAGACAAAATATGGATGGGTCCTGTCGTTTTATCCAATATGCAATCCGGTGTTGTTTTATGGGCACATTTAGGCAATTCACATTGAGAGTGATTATTGAGAGATAGGTTTTTATTGACATCGTGTTGCCTTTGAAGATTTTATGTCTGTAGATTGTTTCTATATTTCTATTCAATGATATTCTTAGGATTTTTTCTCTTTTATAGGACCCCCCTTAATATTTCCTGCAGTGTCGGCTTGGTGGTTGCATAGTCTTTTAAGCCTTGCCAGTCTTGGAAACTCTTTATCTCTCCATCCACTTTAAATGTCAGTCTTGCTGGATAGAGTATTCTTGGTTGCATGTTCTTCTCATTTAGTACTCTGAATATATTTTGCCAGCCCTTCCTGGCTTGCCAGGTCTCTGTGGAAAGTTCTGACGTTATTGTAATGGGCTTTCCTCTGTATGTAAGGAGCTTCTTTGTCCTACACTACCAGATAAGGACACGGACAGCACAATGCATCCCTGCACTGGCATTATTCCTGGAATTGTGACTTTCCTTCCCTTCTTACTTCCCTCGCCTTCCAAGCTGACCAAGCAACAACGGAAGGCCTTACACCCGAGAATCCATAGGGAACAGAAGCTAAGAATGGACACTCTCAACCAAGGCTCTCCAACCCCCCAGAGACCTAATGTTAGCCAAGAGGCCTCGCTGTTGATTGAGATCTCTAGAAATTGCAGTGGAAATAGGAACACCTTGCTCTCTCTGGAGAAATGTTGGTCTAATGATGGGTATACAGAACATCATTTTATTTTCTCTTTGTATAGAAAGTGGAAGTGAGAAAGAAACAGAAAAGACCACCTGAGTTCATGATCAGGCTAACAGGGCTCTTTCTTGTTCCATCCCAGGTCTTTCTAATTAAAGCCATAGGACTCATATGTCATGAGAATGGGATTTCTGCTTCAGTGGAGTCAGCTTCTGTGACGTCACAAAGCTCTGAGGTCCTAGGAACCACTCCTCACCAAACCATGCCTCATCACTTCACCTGGCTGGAGTAGTCCTGGGTCAGCCAGGTTTATCAAAATCACTTCAAACTGCAGGAGCCACCTGGGTATTTCCCCAAGACGGTTTGTGAAACGATTTGGGGTCACCTTCTCCATGGCCGACTTTGTAGTCTTTGGCCGTGACTGCCACAAACACATCTGGACTCCTGAGAAGGGCAAGAATCCACAATTCCATCTTACCCATGTAACGTCAAGAAAGAGTCAGGAGTACAAGCAGCCTCACATGGGGAACTCCAGGCAATACACATGTTGATGGTCCTTACACCCTATCAGGAAATGGGCCCCCTGACCTCTGAGGAAACAAAGAGTTAACACCCGCAACCATACCAAAGACATGTCTGGAGTCTTCAACAGTGAGGACACGAGTTCTTCTTGCATCTCCAGAAATCGTGCCATAAATGCCTCCCCATTTTCCCAGCTGACCAAACATTAAAGGCAGACCCTACACCCTAGAAGCTTAGGCCCAGGATGGACTCATCTGTTTGGAGCTCACAGGAGCAAGCACGGAGCATGTTGGAAGAGAACCAATCCCCTTTGGAAGCCATCAGAAAAGGCTTTCGGCCAGTTTCAGGAATACAACATGAATCTACAAAAGGTCTCTGTTTTCTCTGTATTCGAAACAAGCATTCTGTTAACTACCCTGAAGATAATTTCTTTAGGAAGAAGAGCTCATGGAGTCCTCAAGGGCTGGCACTTGAGAGAGTCTCAGGTGTGTGTGACATGCCCTCTGATGTTCTGTTGTGGCTGTCCACTCTCCTGTGTGCTCGTCCTCTGCAGAGGCTCTCCTTGCCTTCCATTCAGAGTGTTTGGTGTCTGGGCCAAATACGGTGAGATTAAGCTTCGTGGGTCTGGTGTGCCTGTGAAACGTGACTTTCAACCCACTTCCCAAAACTTAAAGCCTGCTGAATTCTGTAGCCAGGTGAGAAGATGTGGTCAGGGTTTTCTTCTAGTCCCCTGAAGGATTTTCTGTTCTCCAGGGACTAAGCAACGTGGCCTGAAGAAGGCAGTCGCAACAGTGTTCCAGGTTTGGGAATCCATGATTGCAGGTTAGGCAGCTAATATCCTCACCATCCTCTCTGAGGCTTCTTCTCAGTCTTGATGCTGGCAGTCGTAGAGCCCAAGTATCTTTTTTTTTTTTTTGCCTTAATTTTTTTTTTAATAGCATAACAGTGTTCATTGTTTTGGCATCACACTCAGTGCTCCATGCAGTACGTGCCCTCCCTATTACCCACCACCTGGTTTCTCAACCTCCCACACCACGCCCCTTCAAAACCCTCTGGTTGTTTTTCAGAGTCCATAGTCTCTCATGGTTCCTCTTCCCTTCCAATTTCCTTCAACTCCCTGTCCTCTCCATCTCCCCATGTCCTCCATGTTCTTTGTTATGCTCCACAAATAAGTGAGACCATATGATACTTGACTCTCTCTGCTTGACTTATTTCACTCAGCATAATCTCTTCCAGTCCCGTCCATGTTGCTACAAAAGTTGGGTATTCCTCCTTTCTGATGAAGGGATAATACTCCATTGTGTACATGTACCATATCTTCCTTATCCATTCATCCATTGAAGGGCATCTTGGTTCTTTCCACAGTTTGGCAAACGTAGCCATTGCTGCAATAAACATTGCATCTTTGGGGTAATGAAATAAACATCTTTGGGGTAAATACCTAGCAGTGCAATTGCAGGGTCATAGGGAAGCTCTATTCTTAATTTTTTTAGGAATCTCCACACAGTTCTCCAAAGTGGCTGCACTAACTTGCATTACCAAAAACAGTTTAAGAGGGTTCCCATTCCTCCACATCCTTCCAACACTCATTGTTTCCTGTCTTGCTAATTTTGGCCATTCTATCTGGTGTTGTTTTAACTTGAATCTCCCTGATCGCTAGTGATAATGAATATTTTTTCATATTTCTGATAGCCATTTGTATGTCTTCATTGGAGAAGTGTCTGTTCATAACTTCTGCCCATTTTTTATCGGATTATCTATTTTATGTGTGTTAAGTTTGAGTTCTTTATAGATCCTGGATATCAAACTTTTGCCTGTACTGTCATTTGCAAATATCTTCTCCCATTCCGTGGGTTGCCTTTTTATATGGTTGACTCTTTCCTTTGCTGTGCAGAAGCTTTTGATCTTGATGAAGTCTCAAAAGTTCATTTCCACTTTTGTTTCCTTGGCCTTTGGAGATATATCTTGAAAGAAGTTGCTGTGGCTGATATCAAAGAGGTTACTGCCTATGTTCTCCTCGAGGATGCTGATGGATTCCTGTTTCACGTTGAGGACTTTTATCCATTTAGAGTTTATCTTTGTGTACGGTGTAAGATAATAGTTGAGTTTCATTCTTCTACATATTGCTGTCCAGTTTTCCCAGCACCATTTGTAGAAGAGACTGTGTTTTTTCCATTGTATATTTTTTCCTGTTTTGTCAAAGATTATTTGACTATAGAGTTGAGAGCCCCAGTATCTTTGGTGCTCATCGAGGCATCTCCAGCACACTGCCCATCACAAATGCACACAAAGAAATAATAATCTTACCAAGGTGTCACCAGGTATTGTCTCTGATCATGGTTTCCAGCCTGTCTGCACTTGGTTGCTCTCTGGTGTCCTCTCCAGGAGATACTCAGTGTTCTCTGGAGTCTATGTCTGCAATGCATGCTGATCTGGAATCCCAGGACCTCAATACCCTTGGGTTGAAAGAACTCGGGTCCTTCAGACACTCACCTTTCGTTCTCCGCCAACAGTTATTGGTCAACATTTAAATTGTGGGCTCTAAGTGTGCTCCTCTCCCCTGGGCCTTTGTCTTTGGCCAGGGCTCCTACGCTCAGAAGAAGCAACCGTATAATTCTCCAATAAGCCTTGTCTACACCCTTCTCCCATGGTCTCTGTGACATCTTCTCTCTTTCGCTGTGGAGTGTGATTTCTAGGCTTCTGGTCCATTTATGCCATGTTTCCATTGGTGTGGTCATCTTCTGATTGTGCTTATGGCTAAAGAAAAGCCTGGAGCTCCCAGACATTTCTACCATCTCTCTTTCCTCCAAATTCTCTGCATACTCTTAGGAGCCATAAAAAAGAAATCATTCTTGCTCCTTGCAACATGTGACAGAAAGTGAGAGAGCATTGGGCTGGGTCATCTCTGTCAGTCACAGACAGACAAATCCCTTACGATTACACTCATTCTTGGAAGTAAGGAAACATATGAAAAAGCAAGAAAAAGGGACAGGCAATTAGAATCTAGCCAGGCACACAAAATTTGGTGTTTGTTCCAGGGAGGCTAGTCAGAATCTGCGTTTCTAATAGTGGATAAAATGTGACATTCAATGCAGGAAATTTTGATGAATGGGATGTAATGTGAGTTTCCACTGTTTGAAGGTGAATTGTGATCTGGAATAGAGCAGCCTCATATCTCTTGAAAAGTCATTTTTAGAGTCTTATGAAACACACACAGACAAACACAGACACACACATATACACACACACACTTAAAAGAGTCCCACAGAATTTAAGGAGCAAGTGAGAAATAGCACTCATGGAAGCAAAATTCAGAGAAAATACCATAATAAAGAATTAGGAGAGTAAAAGTAACAAACCGTCCAAACTGGATAAGTTAACTCCTTATCCACCAAGAATTAATTAATTGATTAATTAATTAATTAAACAACCTTACCTAAACACCCCTCCACAGAAGTTGCCAGCAAATGCAACAGCGGAGAGAAAAGGATAAATTCCAAGACACAAACGCACTACCATGACAAGATCATGAGTCAGACATATCTGACGTCTCAGGTAATGACGTTTGAAGCAGCTTTTGAGAATTTTGAAGCAGTCCTCAAACATCTCCCAACACACAGAAAGCCAGGTTCAAATCAATTCCATGGTCCACAATTCGAGACATTTATTGGTAATGTCATATTTTCCCATCTATTCCCAAAATGTACGAGAGGGAAGAGTAATTTACAATGTCCAAAGACCCAATTCGCATAAGGACCGTATAGGAAACCAATTGCATACAATTTTAATCAGTAAGATAATAAAATAAGAATTCATTTCTCTTTCTTTCTTCATCTCCATGGGAAATGGCCTGTTTTGCTTTCTATTCACTATTTTTTCTTATATTCAGAAAGACAGCCTTTCATACATCCTACATTTTTGACATAGTACTCCCTGATTCTTTAACTGCATATACCACCAAGTGCTCATCCTCAAATAATGCCACACCAACTCCATACCCATTAACCAGTTCCCTCTTTATGGCAGGACTTATCCTCCTGTAACCCTCTGCTTGGTCCCCAAAGTCCTGAGTCTCCCCTGGTGCATCTCCCTCTTTGACTTCTCCTTCCGTTTTCACTTACTACTACTCATGTCCATGGTATTCCTCATGAGCCACATATAAGTGAAGCCATAGGATATTTCCCTTGGTCTGCTTGAATTTTCATTTGAAAATAATCTTCTTTATCATCATCTTCAAAATCATCTTTATCCACAAGCCCTTAATAGGGTATCTTGGCTCCATCCACAGTGATGCTAGAGTGGGCATGGCAGGCCATCGATATTGGCCATTCATTTTCATCTGAATAAAGAGCGTTGCTCAACATGGCTCTCCCCATGACTATGGCACGTAGCATTAACTAGTGATGACAAGGAGTGCTGACCAGGGCTCTTTCCTTAGGGGTAGCTATCATGCAGAGTTTCACTCTCCATGAAGCCTTTGCAATGGTGTTTAAGGTAATACCAGGTAGACAGAGCCTTCATTCTTAAGACTGTTGTTTCAGGACACTAGCAGATAAGGAAACAGACAGCACAATGCATTCCTGCCCTGGCATTTTTCCTGGAATTGTGACTACGCTTCCCTTTTTCCTTCTCTCAACTTCCAACCTGACCAAGCACAAAAGGGAGACCTTACACCCGAGAAACCATACGGAACAGAAGCTAAGAATGGACCCTCTCACGCAAGGATATCCAACTTCCCAGAGACCTAATCGAAGCCAAGAGGCCTCGCCGTAAATTGAGGTCTCTAGAAATTGCAGTAGAAATAAGAACGCCTTGCTCTCTCTGGAGAAATGTTGGTCTAAAGAATAGTATACAGAACATCATTTTCTTTTCTCTTTGTATAGAAAGTGGAAGTGGGAAATAAACAGAAAAGACCACCTGAGTTCATGATCAGGCTAACAGGGCTCTTTCTTTTTCCTTCCCAGGTCTTTCTACTTAAAGACATAGGACTCATATGTCATGTGTATGGGATTGGTGCTTCAGTGAAGTCAGTTTCTGTGAAGTTACAAAGCTCTCAGGTCCTAGGAACCACTCCTCACCAAACCATGGCTCATCACTTCACCTGGCTGGAGTAGTCCTGGGTCAGCCAGGAGTATCAAAATCACTCCAACATCTGGACTCGCCTGGGGATTTCACCAAGACAGTTTGTGAAGCGATTTGGGGTCCCCTTCTCCATGGCTGAATTTGTAGTCTTTGGCCAGGACTGTCACCACCACCCCTCTGGACTCATGAGAGGAGCAAGAATCCATAATTCCATCTTACCCACGTAAGGTCAAGAAAGAGTCAGGAGTACAAGCAGACTCACACGGGGAACTAAACGCCATACACATGTTCATGGTCCTCACACCTTATCAGGATGCTTCTGACCAGGAAAATCGCCCCCTTCCCTCCATGGAAAGCTCAGAGTTAACACCTGCAACCATACCAAAGACATGTCTGGAGTCTCCAACACTGAGGACACGAGTACTTCTTGCATCTCCAGAAATCGTGCCATAAATGTCTCCCAATTTTTCAGCTGACCAAACATTAAAGGCAGATCCTACACCCTAGAAGCTTAGGCTCAAGACATATTCTTCTGTTTATAGCTCACAGGAGCAAGCACAGAGCATGTTGGAAGAGAACCAGTCCCTATGTGAAGTCATCAGGAAAGGATTTTGAGCCAGTTTCAGGAATACAACATGAATCTACAAAAAGTGTCTTTCTCTTCTGTATTCTGTTATCTACCCTGAAGATAATTTTTTTACGAAGAAGAGCTCATGGAGTGCCTGAAGGCTGGCACTTGAGAGAGTCTCAGGTGTGTGTGACATGCCCTCTGGAGTTGTGTTGTGGCTGTCCACTCTCCTGTGGGCTCGTCATCTGCAGAGGCTCTTCTTGCCTTCTATTCAGAGTGTTTTGTGTCTGGGCCCAATATGGTGAGATTAAGCTTTGTGCGTCTGGTGTCCCTGTGAAACGTGAACTTAAAACCACTCCACAAAACTTATGGCCTGCTGAATTCTGTGCCCATGTGAGAGGATGTGGGCAGGGCTTTCTTCTAGTCCCCAGCAGAATTTTCTGTTCTCCTGGGACTAAGCAACGTGGCTTGAAGAAGGAATCCCAACAGATTTCCAGGTTTGAGAATCCATGATTGCAGGTCGGGAAGCTAATGTCCTCACCGTCCTGCCTGTGGCCACTTCTCAGACTTGATGCTGGCGGTCGTAGGGCCTAAGTTTATTTGGCGCCCATCGAGGCATCTTTACCAACCTGCTCTCATGAATGCACACAAAGAAAAAATAATCGTACCACGATGTCAACAGGTATTGTCTCTGATCTTAGTTTCCAGGCTATCTGCACCTATTTGCTTGATGGTGTCCTCTCCAGTAGATACACAGTATTCTCTGGAGTCTATGTCAGCAAAGCATGCTGATCTGGAATCCCTGGGCCTCAAGAGCCTTGGGTTGCAAGAACTCGTGTCCTTCAGACACTCTCCTTTTCTTCAACAACAGCTAAGGGTCAACATTAGTATTGTGGGTTTTAAGTGTGCTCCTCTCCCCTGGGCCTTTTTTTTTTTTTTTTTTTGGCCATCGCTCCTTGCCTTCTAAAGTACCAACTGTCCAATTCTCCCATAAGCCCTTTCTACACCCTTCTACCATGGTCTCTGGGCCTTCTTTTCTCTTTCACTGTGGAGTATGATTTCTAGGCTTCAGGTCCATTTGTTCCATGAGTACATTGATGTGGTCATCTTCTGGATGTGCTGATGGCTGCAGACAAGCCTGAGCTCGCAAACACTTACACAGTCTCCCTGTCTTCCAGATGCACTGCGGACATTTATGGAGCCGTAAACAAGAAGGCATTCTTGATCCTTGTGACATGTGGCAGACAGGGAGAGGGCACTGGGCTGTGTCATATCTGTCAGTCACAGAAAGGCAACTACCATACCATTTCACTCACTCATGGAAGTAAAGAAACATGGGAAAAAGCAGGAAAAAGAGACAGGCAATTAGACTCTAACTTGGCACACAAAATTTGGTGTTTATTCCAGGCAGGCTAGGCAGAAACTGCCTTTTAAATATGGATCAAATGGTACATTCAATGCAGGAATTGTAGCTGAATGGTGTGTAATGTGAGTATCCACAGTTTTTGAATGTGAATTCGGATCTGGAATAGAGCAGCTTCATATCTTTTAAATATCATATTTAGAGTTTTCTGATACACACACTCTCTCTCTCTCACACACACACACACACACACACACACACACACACTTAAAAGAGTCCCACAGAAGTTAGGGAGCAAGTGAGGAATAGCACTCATGGAAGCATAATTCAGAGAAAATACCATAAAAAAATAAAAGCTTAGAGAATCAAAATATCAACCCGTCAAAACAGTATAAGTTAACTCCTTACCTATCAAGAATTCATTAATTAATTAAACAACCTTACGTAAATGAACCCTCCACACAAGGATGCCAGCAAATCCACTACCTTAGAGGAAAGGATAAATTCCAAGACATATACGCACTACCATGACAAGATCATGAGTCATACATATCTGACTACTAAGGTAATGACTTTAGAAGCAGCTTTTGAGGTTTTGTAGCAGCCCTCAAACATCTCCAAACACACAGAAAGCCAAGTTCAAATCAAGTCCCTGGTCTACAATTTGAGATAGTTAATCATAATGTCGGCTTTTCTCATTTATTCCAAAAATGTAGGAAGAAGGAAGACTCTAATTTACAATGTCCACAGAACAAATTCACATAAGGACCTTATTGGAAACAATGGCATACAATTTTAATCATTATGATAATAAAACTAGAATTCATTTCTCTTCTCTTTATTTCTTCATCTCCTTGTGAAACGGCCTATTTTGCATTCTCTTCAATATTTTTCCTTATATTTGGCAAGGTAGTCTTTCATCCATCCTATGTTTTTTGACATAGTGTTCCCTGATTCTTTAATTGCATATACCACCAAGTGCTCATCCTCATAAAATGCCACACAACCTCCATACCCATTATCCATTTCCGTCTTTATGGCATGTCTTATCTCCCTGTTATCCTCAGCTTGGTCCACAAAGTTCTGAGTCCCTCCAGGTGCGTCTATATTTCTGACTTCTTCTCCTTCCGTTTTCCCTTACTAATACTCATGTCCATGGTATTCCTCATGGGTCACATATGAGTGAAGCCATAGGATATTTCCCTTGGTCTGTTTTCATTTTCATTTGGAAATCATCTTTAACATCATCTTCATAATAATCTTTATCCACAAGCCCTAAAATGTGTATTTCGGTTCCTCCCACAGTTACAATAGAGTGGGCATGGCAGGCCATCGATGTTGGCCGTTCATTTTCATCTGAATAAAGAGAGTTGCTCAACATGGCTCTCCCTGTGACTATCGCATGTAGCATTAACTAATGAACAAGGAGTGCTGTCCAGGGCTCTTTCTTTAGGGGTAGCGAACATGCAGATTTTCACTCTCCATGAAGCCTTTGCAACGGTGTTTAAGGTAATGTCAGGTAGACAGAGCCTTCATCCTTATGACTGGTTTTTCCAGACACTAGCAGATAAGGACACAGACAGCACAATGCATCCCTGCCCTGGCAATTTTCCTGGAATTGTGACTTTCCTTCCCTTCTTCCTTCCCTCACCTTCCAAGGTGACCAAGCCCAAAGGCAGACCTTACACCCGAGAAACCATAGGGAACAGAAGCTAAGAATGGACCCTCTCACCCAAGGATATCCAACCTACCAGAGACCCAATGATAGCCAAGAGGCCTCGCTATTGATTGAGATCTCTAGAAATTGCAGTGGAAACTGGAACACCTGAGTTCATGATCGGGCTAACAGGGCTCTTTCTAGTTCCTTCCCAGTTCTTTCTACTTAAAGCCTTAGGACTCATATGTCATGAAATTTGGATTGCTGCTTCAGTGAAGTCAGCTTCTGTGATGTCACAAATCTCTGAGGTCCTAGCAACCACTCCTCACCAAACCACGCCTCATCACTTCACCTGGCTGGAGTAGTTCTGGATCAGCCAGGAGTATCAAAATCACTCCAAACCGCTGGAACCGCCTGGGTATTTCTTCAATACAGTTTGTGAAGCCTTTTGTGGTCACCTTCTCCAAGGCTGAAATTGTAGTCTTTCACCTTGACTGTCACCACCTCCCCTCTGGACTTCTGAGAAAGGCAAGAATCCACAATTCCATCTTACCCACGGAAGGTCAAGAAAGAGTCAGTAGTACAAGCAGCCTCATAAGGGGAACTCCACGCCATACACATGTTCATGGGCCTCACAGCCTATCATAGTGCTTCTGACCAGGAAAAGCTCCCCCAACGCTAAGAGGAAAGCTCAGAGTTAACACCCGCAACCATAACAAAGACATGTCTGGAGTCTTCAACAGTGAGGACAGGAGTTCTTCTTGCATCTCCAGAAATCATGCCAGAAATGCCTCCCAATTTTCCCAGCTGACCAATCATTAAAGGCAGACCCTACGCCCTAGAAGCTTAGGCCCAGGAAGGACTCATCTTTTTGGAGCTCACAGGAGCAATCACAGAGCATGTTGGAAGAGAACTAATCCCCATGTGAATCCACTGGGAAGGCTTTTGTGCCAGTTTCAGGAATACAACGTGAATCAACAAAATGTCTCTGTCTATTCTGTATTCGAAACACGCATTCTGTTATCTACCCTGAAGATAATTTCTTTAGGAAGAAGAGATGATGGAGTGCGCAAATTCTGGCACTTGAGAGATTCTCAGTGTATGTGACGTGCCCTCTGGGGTTGTGTTCTGGCTGTCCACTCTCCTGTGGGCTCGTCCTCTGCAGAGGCTCTCCTTGCCTTCCATTCAGAGTGTGTGGTGTCTGGGCCACATATGGTGAGTTTAAGCTTCTTGTGTCTGGTGTGCCAGTGAAACATGCCTTTCAACCCACTCCACAAACTGAAGGCCTACTGAATTCTGTGGCCAGGTGAGAGGATGTGGGCAGGGCTTTCTTTTAATCCCCTGCAAGATTTTTTGTTCTCCTTGGACTAAGCAACCTGGGCTGAAGAAAGCATCCCAACTGTGTTCCAGGTTTGGGAATCCGTGATTGCAGGTTGGGCAGCTAATGTCCTCACCGTCTTGCCTGTGGCCACTTCTCAGTCTTGATGCTGGTGGTCATAGTGCCCAAGTATGTTTTTTTATTTTTGCCTTAAATTATTTTTGTTTATTTACAGCATTATAGTATTCACTGTTTTGGTATCACCACCAGTGCTCCACCCATTACGTGCCTTCCCTATTACCCACCCCCTTGACTCATCTGCCCACATCCTCGCCCCTTCAAAACCATTGGGTTGTTTTTCAGAGCCATAGTCTCTCAAGTTTCACCTCCCCTTCCAATTTCCCACAACTCCATCTCCTCTCCATCTCTCCATGTCCTCCATGTTCTTTGTTATGCTCCACAAATAAGTGAAACCATATGATACTTGTGTCTCTCTGCTTGACCTATTTCACTCAGCATAATATCTTCCAGTCCCGTCCATATTGCTACCAAAGTTGGGTATTCATCTTTTCTGGTGGAGGCATGATAATCCATTGTGTATATGTACCACATCTTCCTTATCCATTCATCCATTGAAGGGCATCTTGGTTTTTCCACAGTTTGGCGACCGTAGCCATTGCTACAATAAACATTGGGGTACAGATGACCCTTCTTTTCACTACATCTGTATCTTTGGGGTAAATACCCAGCAGTGCAATTGCAGGGTCATAGGGAAGCTCTATTCTTAATTTCTTGAGGAATCTCCACACTGTTCTCCAAAGTGGCTTCACTAACTTGCATTCCCGCCAACAGTGTAAGAGGGTTCCCCTTTCTCCACATCCTTTCCAACACATGATGTTTCCTGTCTTGCTAATTTTGGAGATTCTACCTGGTGTCAGGTGGTATCTCAGTTTTGTTTTAATTTGAATCTGCCTGATGGCTAGTGATGATGAATATTTTTTCATGTGCCTGATAGCCATTTGGATGTCTTTGTTGGAGAAGTGTCTGTTCATATCTTCTGCCCGTTTTTTGATATGATTATCTGTTTTGTGTGTGTTGAGTTTTAGAAGTTCTTTATAGATCCTGGATATCAAGCTTTTGTTTGTACTGTAATTTGCAAATATCTTTTCCCATTCCATGGGTTGCCTTTTTGTATGGTTGACTGTTTCCTTTGCTGTGCAGAAGCTTTTGATCTTGATGAAGTCCCAAAAGTTCATTTTCACTTTTGTTTTTTGTTTTGTTTCACTTTTTGTTTCATTTTGGAGACATATCTTGAAAGAAGTTGCTGTGGCTGATATCGAAGAGGTTACTGCCTAAGTTCTCCTCTAGGATTCTGATGGATTCCTTTCTCATGTTGAGGTCTTTTATCCATTTCGAGCTTATCTTTGTGTGCGGGGTAAGAGAATGGTCGAGTTTCATTCTTCTACATATAGATGTCCAATTTTCCCAGCACCATTTATTGAAGAGACTGTCTTTTTTCGATTGTATATTTTTTCCTGATTTATCAAAGATTATTTGACCATAGAGTTGAGAGACCAAGTATCTTTGGCTCCCATCGAGGCATCTCCACCAGCACTGCCCATCAAGAATGCACACAAAGAAATAATAATCTTACCACCGTGTCAACAGGTATTGTCTCTGATCATGGTTTCCAGGCTGTCTCCACCTGGTTGCTTGCTGGTGTCCTCTCCAGGAGATACACAGTGTTCTCTGGAGTCTATGTCTGCAAAGCAAGCTGATCTGGAATGCCAGGGCCTCAAGACCCTTGTGTTGCAAGAACTCATGTCCTTCACACACTCTCCTTTTCTCCGCCAACAGCTATGGGTCAAAATACAAATTGTGGGTTCTAAGTGTGCTCCTCTCACCTGGGACTTTGTTTTTGCCAGGGCTCCCTACCCTCTGAAGCACCAACCGTCCTTTCTCCCATAAGCCCTGTCTACACCCTTCTCCCATGGTCTCTGTGACTTCTTCTCTCTTTCGCTGTGGAGTGTGATTTCTGAGCTTCAGGTCCATTTACGCCATGTTTCCTTTGATGTGCTCATCTTCTGGTGGTGCTGATGGCTGAAGACAAGCGTGGAGCTCCCAGACACTTCAACCATCTCCCTGTCGTCCAAAGGCACTGCGGACTCTTATGGAGCCATAAGCAAGAAGGCATTCTTGCTCCTTGCGACATGTGGCAGAAAGGGAGAGTGCATTGTGTTTTGTCGTATTTGTCAGTCACAGAAAGACAACTACCGTACGAATTCACTCAATCATGGAAGTAAAGAAACATGCAAAAAAGCAAGAAAAAGGGGCAGACCATTAAACTCTAACCAGGCACACATAATTTGTTGTGTGTTCCAGGCAGCCAAGTCAGAATCTTCATTTCTAAAAGTGGATCGATGGGACATTCAATGAAAAATGTGGGAAAACAGGATGTAACGTGAGTTTCCATTGTGTTTGAAGGTGAAATGTGATCTGGAATGGAGCAGCTTCATTCCTCTTAAAATATCATTTTTATCGTTTGGTGAATCACACACACACACACACACACACACACACACACACACACACTTAAAAGAGTCCCACAGAAGGTAGGCAGCAAGTGAGGAATAGCACTCATGGAAGCAAAATTCAGAGAAAATACCATAAAAAACAAAAGCTTAGGGAATCAAAGTATCAACCTGTCCAAACTGGATAAGGTAACTCCTTACCTATCAAGAATTAATTAATTAATTAGTTAATTAATTAATTAAGGAACGTTACCTAAAAAAAACCCTCCACACAAGTATGCCACAAATCCAGTACCGTAGAGAAAAAGATAAATTCCAAGAAACATACAAACTACCATGACAAGATCATGAGTCATACATATTTGATGTCTCAGGTAATGACTTTTGAAGCAGTTTTGAGGCTTTGGAAGCAATCCACAAACATCTCCCCACACACAGAAAGCCAGGTTCAAATCAATTCCCTAGTCCACAATTCGAGACATTTAATGATAATATCAGCTTTTCTCATCTATTATTAAAATGTAGGAAGAGGGAAGTCTCTAACTGACAATGTCCAAAGACCCAATTCAGATAAGGACCTTATAGTAAACCAATTGCATACAATTTTTATCAGTAAGATAATAAAGCTTGAATTCATTTCTCCTCTCTTTCTTTCTTCACCTCCACGTTAAAAGACCTCTTTTGCTTTCTATTCACTATTTTTTCTGATATTTGGCAAGCCAGCCTTTCATCCATCCTACGTTTTTTACATAGTGTTCCCTGATTCTTTAATTGCATATACCACCAAGTGCTCATCCTCATATACTGCCAAATTTCCTCCATACCCATTAACCAGTTCCCTCTTTATGGTAGGTGTTATCTTCCTGTAACCCTCAGCTTGGTCCCAAAGTCCTGAGTCTCTCTCGTGCGTCTCCCAGTCTGACTTTTCTCCGTCCGTTTTCACTTACTAATACTCATGTCCATGGTATACCTCCTGCGCTATATAAGAGTGAAGCCATAGGATATTTCCCTTGGTCGGCTTGCATTTTCATTTGGAAATCATGTTCTTTATCATCATCTTCATAATCATCTTTATCCACGAGCCCTTAAAAGGGTATCTCGGCTCCTTCCACAGTGATGCTTGAGTGGGCATGGCAGGCCATCGATGTTGGCCGTTCATTTTCATCTGAATAAAGAGAATTACTCAACATGGTTATCCCCATGACTATGGCATGCAGCATTAACTAAAGATGACAAGGAGTGCTGAGCAGGGCTCTTTCTCTCAGGGTAGCGATCATGCAGAATTTCACTCTCCATGAAGTCTTTGCAACGGTGTTTAAGGTAATGTCAGTTAGACACAGCCTTCATCCCTTAGGACCGGTGTTTCAGGCACTAGCAGAAAATGACACGGACAGCACAATGCATCACTCTCCTGACTATTTTCCTGAAATAGTGACTTTCCTTCCCTTCTTTCTTCCCTCACCTTCCAAGCAGAACAAGCACCAAAGGCAGACCTTACACCTGAGAAACCATAGGGAACAGAAGCTTAGAATGGACCCTCTCACCCAAGGATATCCAACCTCCCAGAGACCTAATGGGAGCCAAGAGGCCTCGCTGTTGATTGAGATCTCTAGAAATTGCAGTGGAAATAGGAGCACCTTGCTCTCTCTGGAGAAATGTTGGTCTAAAGAATGGTATACAGAACATCGTTTACTTTTCTCTTTGTATAGAAATTTGAAGTGGGAAAGAAACAGAAAAGACCACCTGAGTTCATGGTCAGGGTAACAGGGCTCTTTCTTGTTCCTTCCCAGTTCTATCTACTTAAAGCCATAGGACTTTATGTCATGAGAATGGGATTGCTGCTTCAGTGAAGTCAGCTTCTGTGACGTCACAAAGCTCTGAGGTCCCAGCAACCACTCCTCATCAATCCACGCCTCATCACTTCACCTGGCTGGATTAGTTCTGGGTCAGCCAGGAGTAACATAATCACTCCAACATCTGGAGTAGCCTGGGGATTTCACCAAGACAGTGTGTGAAATGATTTGGGTCACCTTCTCCATGGCCAAATTTCCAGTCTTTGGCCCTGACTGTCACCACCACCCCCTCTGGACTCCCGGGAAGGGCAAGAATCCACAATTCCATCTTACCCATGTAAGATCAAGGAAGAGTCAGGAGTACAAGCAGCCTCACACGGGTAACTCCACGCCAAACACATGTTCATGGTCCTCATACCCTATCAGGATGCTTCTGACCAGGAAAAGCATCCCCGCCCTCCAAGGAATGCTCAGAGTTAACACCCGCAACCATACCAAAGACATGTTTGGAGTCTTCAACAGTGAGGACATGAATTCTCTTGCATCTCCAGAAATTGTGCCATAAATGCCTCCCATTTTCCCAGCTGACCAAGCATTAAAGTCAGACCCTACACCCTAGAAACTTAGGCCCAGGACGGACTCATCTGATTTGTGCTCACAGCAGCAAACACGGAGCATGTTGGAAGAGAACCAATCCTCATGTGAATTCATCGGAAAAGGCTTTCGGTCCATTTTCAGGAATACAAAGTGAATCTACACTAGGTCTCTGTCTTCTGTGTATTTGAAACACGCATTCTGTTATCTACCCTGAAGATAATTTCTTTAGGAATTAGAGCTCATGGAGTGCCCGAAGGCTGGCACTTGAGAGAGTCTCAGGTGTGTGTGACATGCCATCTGGGGTCTTGTTTTGTCTGTCCAATCTCCTGTGAACCCGTCCTCTGCAGAGGCTCTCCTTGCCTTCCATTCAGAGGTTGTGGTGTCTGCACCAAATATGGTGAATTTAAGCTTCGTGGTGTTAGGGTCCGTGATCAAAGGAATGAGTCTGACAGAAGGCAAAAATCAAGCAAAGTTTTATTTCATGCCATGCATCAGAAACCAAACTGCATCAGAAACCAAACTGCATCAGAAACCAAACTGCATCAGAAACCAAACTGCTTTAGAAACCAAACTGTTTTAAAAACCAAACTGATTGGTAGGTGTCTGAGTCTTACTGGGACCACCGCCTCCCAATCGCTGGGGTCCCTCCTGGAGGCTCCCTGCCTCACCCTCACCATACCACAGACCCACTCCCAGCGTGGCTGCACCGTTGGGTCCTGAGAGGCTGCTCCTGATGGCGGCACTGCCCGAGGTGGCCTGGCTGCTTGCAGCGGCACTGCTGCTGATACTCTGGCTCAGGGTGGTGTCACTCTTGGCAGCGCCGCTGCCGCTGTTCCTCTGGGCAGTGCCCCTCGTGGTGACGCCGCTGCCGCTGCTGCTCTGGTGCTCGGGACGGTGCCAGTCATGGTGTCGCAACTGCTGCTGCTGCTCTGGTCGGTGCACGGCGTGGCGCCGCTCGTGTTACAGCTCAAGGCAGCGCCTCAGCCACTGCCGCCTCTGCCCTGATGCACGGGTGGTGTTGCTGGCCGTGGCCCTCTGCTGCTGCTACTCTGGGCAGTGCACGGGGCGGTGCCGCTCGTGTTAGCCTGCCTGGAACAAACACCAAATTTTGTGTGCCTGGTTAGAGTCTCATTGCCTGTCCCTTTTCCTTACTTTTTCACATGTTTCTTTACTTCCATGAGTGAGTGAAATCGTATGGTAGTTGTCTTTCTATGACTAACAGATATGACAAAGCCCAATGCTCTCTCCTTTCTGCCATTGTCACAAGGAGCAAGAACGCCTTCGTGCTTATGGCTCCATAAGGGTCCGCAGTGCATTCGGAGGAAAGGGAGATGGTAGAAGTGTCTAGGACCTCGAGGCATGCCTTCAGCCAACAGCACAACCAGAAGATGACCACATCAATGCAAACATGGCATAAAAGGACCTGAAGCATAGAAATCACAGTCCAAAACGAAAGAGAGAAGAAGTCACAGAGACCATGGAAGAAGGGTGTAGACAGGGCTTAGGGGAGAATTGTACAGCTGGTGCTTCAGAGGGCAGGGAGCCATAGCCAAAGACAAAGGCACAGTTGAGTGGAGAACAAATAGAACCCACAATTTGAATGAATGACCCATAGCTGTAGCGGAAAAAAGGAGTGTATCTGAAGGACACGAGTTCTTGCAACCCAAGGGTCTTGAGGCCCAGGCATTCCAGATCAGCATGCTTTGCAGATATAGCACTCATGGAAGCAAAATTGAGAGAAAATACCAAAAATCAAGAGCTTAGAGAATCAAAGTAACAAACCATCCAAACTGGATAACTTGACTCCTTACCTATCAAGAATTAATTAATAATTAATCAACCATACCTAAAAGTCCCGTAAAAACAATATGTCAGTAAATCAAATACCAGATAGAAAAGGATAAATTCCGAGACGCATATGCACTACCATTACAAGATCATCAGTCATACATATCTGACGTTTTAGATGTTGACGAAAGCTTTTGAAGCAGTCCTCAAACATCTCCAACACACAGAAAGCCAGGTTCAAATCAATTCCCTGGTTCACAATTCGAGACATTTAAGGATAATGTCGGCTTTTCTCATCTATTCCCAAAATGTAGGAAGAGGGAAGACTCTAATTGAAAATGTCCAAAGACCCAATTCAGATAAGGACCTTATAGGAAACCAATTGCATACCATTTTAATCAGTGAGATAATAAAACTAGAATTCATTTCTTTTCACTTTCTTTCTTCATCTCCATGTGAAACAGCCTGTTTTGCTTTCTGTTCACTATTTTTTCTGATATTCGGCAAGCCAGTCTTTCATCCCTCCTACGTTTTTTGACATAGTGTTCCCTGATTCTTTAATTGCATATACCACCAAGTGCTCATCCTCATATAATGCCACACCACCTCCATACCCATTATACCGTTCCCTCTTTATGTCATGTCTTCTCCTCCTGTAACCCTCAGCTTGGTCCCCCAAATCCTGTCTCTCCTTGTGCGTTTCCCTGTCTGACTTCTTCTCCTTCCGTTTTCCCTTACTAATACTAATGTCCATGGTATTCCTCACGGGCCACATAGGAGTGAAGTCATAGGATATTTTCCTTGGTCGGCTTGCATTTTGATTTGGAAATCATCTTCTTTATAATCATCTACATAACCATCTTTATTCACTAGCCCTTAAAAGGGTATCTCGGCTCCTTCCACAGTGATGCCAGTACGGGAATGGCAGGCCATCGATGTTGGCCGTTCATTTTCACCTGAATAAAGAGCGTTGCTCAACATGGCTCTCCCCATGACTATGGCATGTAGCATTAACTAATGATGACAAGGATTGCTGCCCAACGGCTCTTTCTTTTGGGGTATCGATCATGCAGAGTTTCACTCTCCATGAAGCCTTTGCAACGGAGTTTAAGGTAATGTCAGGTATTCAGAGCCTTCATCCCTTAGGACTGTTGTTTCAGGACACTAGCAGATAAGGACATGGACAGCACAACGCTTCCCTGCCCTGGCAATTTTCCTGGAATTGTGACTTTCCTTCCCTTCTTCCTTCCCTCCCCTTCCAAGCTAAGCAAGCACCAAAGGCAGACCTTACACCTGAGAAACCATAGGGGATAGAAGCTAGGAATGGACCCTTCACCCAAGGATATCAAAGCTCCCAGAGACATAGTTGTACCCAAGAGGCCCCGCTGTTGACTGAGATCTCTAGAAATTGCAGTGGAAATAGGAACACCTTGCTCTCTCTGGAGAAAAATTGGTCTTAAGAGTGGTAGACAGAACATCGTTTTCTTTTCTCTTTGTACAGAAAGGGGAAGTGGGAAAGAAACAGAAAAGACCACCTGGGTTCATGATCAGGCTAACAGGGCTCTTTCTTGTTCCTTCCAAGTCATTCTACTTAAAGCCATAGGACTCATATGTCATGAGAATGGGATTGCTGCTTCAGTAAAGTCAGCTTCTGTGACGTCACAAATCTCTGAGGTCCTAGGAACCTCACCTAGGTTCCTCACCTAGGAACCACTCCTCACCAAACCACACCTCATCACTTCACCTGGCTGGAATAGTTCTGGGTCAGCCAGGAGTATCAAAATCACTCCAAACCGCTGGAGCCGCCAGGGGATTTCCCCAAGACAGTTCGTGAAGCGATTTGTGATCACCTTCTCTATGGCCAAATAGGTAGTCTTTGACCCTGACTGTCACCACCACCCCTCTGGACTCCTGAGAAGGGCAAGAATCCACAATTCCATCTTACACACGTAAGGTCAAGAAAGAGTCAGGAGTACAAGCAGCCTCACATGGGGAACTCCACGCCAAACACATGTTCATGGTCCTCATATCCTATCAGGATGCTTCTGACCAGGAAAAGTGCCCCCCCGCCCTCCGAGGAAAGCTAAGAGGTAACACCCACAACCAAACCAAGTACATATCTCGAGTCTTCAAGAATGAGGACACGAGTTCTTCTTGCATCTCCAGAAATCGTGCCATGAATGCCTCCCAAATTTCCCAGCTGACCAAACATGAAAGGCAGAACCTACACCATAGAAGCTTAGGCCCAGGATGGACTCATCTGTTTGGAGCTCACAGGAGCAAGCACGCAGCATGATGGAAGAAAACCAATCCCCATGGGAAGCCATCGGAAAAAGCTTTTTGGCCAGTTTCAGGAATAAGCGTGAATCTACAAAAGGTCACTATGTTCTCTGTATTCGACACTTCCATTCTCTTATCTACCCTGGAGCTAATTTCTTTAGGAAGAAGAGATCATGGAGTGCGCAAGTTCTGGCACATGAGAGAGTCTCGGGTGGGTGTGACATGCCCTCTGGGGTTTTGTTGTGGCTGTCCACTCTCCTGTGGGCTCATCCTCTGCAGACGCTCTCCTTGCCTTCCATTCAGAGTGTGTGGTGTCTGGCCTAAATATGGTGTGCCTGTGAAACGTGACTTTCAACCCACTCCACAAAACTTAAGGCCTGCGGAATTCTGTGGCCAAGTGAGAGGATGAGGGCAGGGCTTTCTTCTAATCCCCTGCACGATTTTCTGTTCTCCTGGGACTAAGGTACTTGGCCTGAAGAAGGTATTCCCAACAGTTACAGGTTTGGGAATCCGTGATTGCAAGTTGGGCAGCTAATGTCCTCACCGTCCTGCCTGTGGCCATTCTCAGTCTGAATGCCCTGGATCGTAGAGTCCAAGTTTCTTTTGCGCCCATCGAGGTATATCCACCAACACTGCCCATCATGAATGCACACAAAGAAATAATCTTACCACTGTGTCAACAGGTATTGTCTATGATCATGGTTTCTTGCATGTCTGCACCTGGTTCCTTGCTGGTGTCCTCTCCAGGGGATACACAGTGTTCTGCAATTCTGGAGTCTTTGTCTGCAAAGCATGCTGATCTGGAATCCCTGGGCCTCAAGACCCTTGGGTTGCAGGAACTAATGTCATTCAGACACTCTCCATTTCTCCTGCAACAACTATGGGTCAACATTCAAATTGTGGGTTCTAAGTGTGCTCCTCTCCAATGGGCCTTTATCTTTGGCCTGGCTTCCTGCCCTCTGACCCACCAACCGTCCAATTCTCCCATAAGACCTGTCTACACATTTCTCCCATGGTCTCTGTGACTTCTTCTCTCTTTTGCTGTGGATTGTTATTTCTATGCTTCAGTCCATTTATGCCATGTTTACATTGATGTGGTCATCTTCTGTTTGTGCTGATGGCTGAAGACATGCCTGAGATCGCAGACACTTCTACTGTCTCACTCTCTTCCAGATGCACTGCGGTCTCTTATGGAGCCATAATTAAGAAGGCATTCTTGAGGAGTCAAGATGACGGGAAGTAGGAGGAGGCACCATTTCAACCTGTACCCTAAAGTGAGCTGATTTCCTACCAAAGAACTCCAACCACCCATGAAATCAGCCTGTGATCAGAATTATACACATCTGGATCTCTACAGGAGCAGAAGACATCAGTCTCAGGTAAAGCAGACTGGGAGCTTCGGACTGATATCAGAAGATAAACAAAAGGGGGTGGGAGCCACCAGAGGTGACTGATTGGAAAGTAATATCACAACACGAGAGTCTCTGCATCTGGGGACCAGCATTAACTTGGAGTCTGGTTGAAAGCACTCAAATAACAAGAGCAAAGGATTGTGGGTGGTAATAGTGGTAACCTGGGTGGTTAGGGTCAGGGACCTAAGTCCCCGGACCCAGGACGGCCTCCCCTGGCACTGAGCCAGAGACAGTGTGGCGCAGAAATCAGGTCTCTGTCCTTGAGACACCAGTGCGCCTGAACGCCAACACACCCGAGAAAGAGTGGTGTCTGGCTCCCATGAAGGGCTGGGAGCCTGGCCAGTGGCAATCCTGAAACGCGAGCGTCCCACACCCTCCCTTGGGATAGGTGCTTATAGGCGCTAGCCTGGAGCTCTGGCATCCGGAAAAACCAGACATTCCCAGCCCAGGACAGCGGGTAAACCTCAGTGTGCGATCTCTGTTCAGAACCTCTTGGCAGTCTGGAGCTGCCCAGACAGCCACCGCTGCCCTGGTTTTGGGTACAATGAGGAGCTCCTGCATCCCCAGGGACAGTGACTCAGAACCGACTCTGCCAGCAGCCTTTGCAAAACATTCTGATGCTTCTCTCTGAGAGGGGGTCGGGGAGCAGTTTACTCTCCTCTAAACCTCCAAAAACCATCAAAAGCTGTCAAGGCGATAGAAAGCAGATGCAAGAACATAAAAACCCCCCAGAGAACAAAAGGCTGAAAAAAACAGTTTCCTCAGAGCTCACCCCCTTGAGGGGAGCGGGAGGACCTAACTCAGGGAACATCATTGTCTGAAAACTCACGTGGCAGAAACCAACCAGGAAGAAACCAACCAGAAAACCAACCAGGAAGGAAGAAAAAAAAAAAGACTACAAGAGAACAACCACCACTACTTCATAAATACAACTTTTATTTTTAACTCTTTACCAATATTCTGGTTCTTTTTTTTATACATACATATAACTTTTTAACCTATTTACCACCACACTGAGATGTCCAGTACATCAAATTCTTTAATAACCTTCTAACCTGAACTTTTTGATACATACACCCGTGTTTTTCTTTTGCTTTTCTATTTTTTTAATTCTTTTTAAATTTTAACTTAGTTTAGTCTAGTTTATTCTTTTTTAATTTTTATTTTCTACTATACATATAGAGTTAAACTTCGAGGTAATCCAATTTCCCCAATCAATGCTACCCCTATAGGCAAAACAGTTTCTATTCCCCCTGTAACTTAGGAAGGTTGAGTCCCTTAACAAAAATGCCAAGATACCTTCAGGAAGAATCAAAATAACCTTCCTCACCCACACTGAGAATTTATAACCACCCTCCCAATTTTTCCTTCTGTCAATGTTTCTGTGAATTTTTGTTTGTCCTGATAATATATAAATCTTATACTTGGGCTTCTTTCTGATGAGGTTCTTCCCTTTTTTCTGGTCATATATTTTATCTCTTGTCATATACTTTTATCAGTCTTTTTGTTTGTCTGTTTTTGTTTGTATACTTCATAAATCTTACCTTGTGGCCCATTTGGGCTGAGCCTTCTTTTTTATCTTCCCTTTTTTTCCTATCTCTCGCTCTCTCTCTCTCTTTTTTTTCCTTTTTTCTTTCCCCTTTTTTTCTGTCTTCTTCTCTAATTCTTTTTCTTTTCTTTTATCTCTCATTTGGGTGGGGAATCATGATTGCACAGAAGTATTCCAGGGTGCACATTGACTGCACCACAATCGATAAGTCCAGCTGCATCTGTTCGGTCATCTCTTGCCAAAATGACTAGGAGGAGGCTTAAAAGACTATGCAACCACCAAGCCGACACTGCAGGAAATATTGAGGGGGGTCCTATCAAAGAGAAAAAATCCTAAGAATATCATTGAACAGAAAAATAGAAACAATCTACAGACAGAAAGACTTCAAAGGCAACACGATGTCAATAAAAACCTATCCCTCAATAATCACTCTCAGGTGAATGGCCTAAATGCACCCATAAAACAACACAGGGTTGCAGTTTGGATAAAACGACAGGACCCATCCATATGTTGTCTACAAGAGCCCCATTTTGAACCTAAGGATACACACAGACTGAAAGTGAAGGGATGGAGAAGCATCTTTCATGCCAATGGGCCTCAAAAGAAGGCCGGGGTAGCGATTCTCATATAAGATAAATTAGATTTTAAACTAAAGACTGTAGTCAGAGATACAGAAGGACACTACATAATTCTTAAAGGAACTATCTGCCAAGATGATCTAATAATTGTGAATATCTATGTCCCCCATATGGGAGCACCAAATTACATAAGAAAACTATTAATCAAGATAAAGAGTCATTTTGATATGAATACAATAATAGTAGGAGATCTTAATATGCCTCTCTCAGAAATAGACAGATCATCGAAGCAGAAAATTAATAAAGAAATAAGAGCATTGAATGAAACATTGGACCAGATGGACCTCATAGACATATACAGAACATTCCACCCTAAAACTAGAGAATACTCATTCTTCTCAAGTGCACAAGGAACCTTCTCCAGAATAGACCACATAATGGGTCACAAAACAGGACTCAACCGAAACCAAAAGACAGACATTAATCCCTGCATAGTCTCAGATCACAATGCTTTGAAACTGGAACTCAGTCACAAGGAAAAGTTCAGAAAGAACTCAAACACCTGGAAGCTAATGACCACCTTGCTTAAGAATGCTTGGATCAACCAGGAGATCAAAGACGAACCTAAGCAATTCATGGAAACCAATGAGAATGAAGACACTTCAGTCCAAAACCTATGGGATAGAGCAAAGATGGTTCTAAGGGGGAAATACATAGCCATCCAAGCCTCCCTCAAAAAAATTGAAAAATCCAGAATACACCAGCTGTCTCTACACCTTAAAGAAATGGAGAATCAACAACAAATCAAACCAACTCCACATGCAAGAAGGGAAATAATCAAGATTAGAGCAGAGATCAATGAGGTAGAACCCAGAGATACAGTAGAACGTATCAATGAAACTAGAAGCTGGTTTTTTGAAAGAATCAATAAGATCAATAAACCATTGGCCACACAAATTCAAAAGAAAAGAGAAAAAGCCCAAATTAAGAAAATTATGAATGAAAAGGGAGTGATCACAACTAACACCAAGGAAATAGAAACAATCATCAGAAATTATTACCAACAGTTATATGCCAATAAGCTAAGAAACCTAGATGAAATGGATGCATTCCTGGAAAACTACAAACTCCCAAAATTGAACCAGGAAGAAATTGACAACCTGAATAGGCGGATATCTAGTAATGAGACTGAAGCAGCGATCAAAAACTTCCCAAAAAACAAGAGCCCAGAACCTGACGGATTCCCCGGGGAATTCTACCAAATTTTCAAAGAAGAAATAACACTAATTCTCCTGAAGCTGTTCCAAAAAATTGAAGCAGAAGGAAAACTTCCAGACTCTTTTTATGAAGCCAGCATTACCCTGATCCCCAAACCAGGCAAAGACCCTACCAAAAAGGAGAATTTCAGACCAATATCACTGATGAATATGGATGCAAAGATTCTCAACAAGATCCTAGCAAACAGGATCCAGCAGCACATTCAAAAGATTATCCACCATGACCAGGTGGGATTCATCCCTGGCTTGCAAGGTTGGTTCAACATTCACAAATAAATCAATGTGATAGGACAAATCAATAAGAGAAGGGAGAAGAACCACATGGTCTTCTCCTTGATGCAGAAAAAGAATTTGACAAAATCCAGCATCCGTTCTTGATGAAAACGCTTCAAAGTATAGGGATAGAGGGAACATTCCTGAACTTCATAAAATCTATCTATGAAAGAACCACAGCAAATACAATGTTCAATGGGAAAAAGCTTGCAGCCTTCCCGTTGAGATCAGGAACACGACAAGGATGCCCACTCTCACCACTCTTGTTCAACATAGTATTAGAAGTTCTAGCAATGGCAATAAGACAACAAAGAGAAATAAAACGTATCCAAATTGGCAAGAAAGAAGTCAAACTCTCTCTCTTCACAGATGACATGATTCTTTCTATGGAAAACCCCAAAGACTCCACCCCCAAACTACTAGAACTCATACAGCAATTCAGTAACGTGGCAGGATATAAAGTCAATGTACAGAAATCAGTGGCTTTTTTATACACTAACAATGAAAATACAGAAAGTGATATTAGAGAATGATTCCCTTTACTATAGCACCAAGAACCATAAGATACCTGGGAATAAACCTAACCAAAGAGGTAAATGACCTGTACTCGACGAACTACAGACCATTCATGAAAGAAATTGAAGAAGACACAAAAAGATGGAATACCATTCCATGCTCTTGGATCAGAAGAATAAACATTGTTAAAATGTCTATACGCCTAGAGCAATCTATACTTTTAATGCCATTCTGATCAAAATTCCACCAGTATTTTTCAAAGAACTGGAGTAAAGAATCCTAAAATTTGAATGGAATCAGAAGAGACCCGTAATTGCTAAGGAAATGTTGAAAAACAAAAACAAAACTGGCGGCATCACGTTACCCGATTTCAAACTTTACTACAAAGCTGTGATCTCCAAGACAGCGTGGTACTGGCATAAAAACATAAAAATGCCTCCCCAAAAATAGACTCCAAATGGATGAAGGACCTCAATGTGAGAAAGGAATCCATCAAAATCCTTGAGGAGAATGCAGGCAGCAACCTCTTCGACCTCAGCCGCAGCAACATCTTCCTAGGAACAATGGCAAAGGCAAGGGAAGCAAGGGCAAAAATGAACTATTGGGATTTCATCAAGATCAAAAGCTTTTGCACAGCAAAGGAAACAGTTAACAAAACCAAAAGACAACTGACAGAATGGGAGAAGATATTTGCAAACGACATATCAGATAAAGGGCTAGTATCCAAAATCTATAAGGAACTTAGCAAACTCAACACCCAAAGAACAAACAATCCAATCAAGAAATGGGCAGAGGACATGAACAGACATTTCTGCAAAGAAGACATCCAGATGGCCAACAGACACATGAAAAAGTGCTCTACCTCACTCGGCATCAGGGAAATACAAATCAAAACCACAATGAGATATCACCTCACACCCGTCAGAATGGCTAAAATTAACAAGTCAGGAAATGACAGATGCTGGCAAGGATGTGTTCAAAGGGGAACCCTCCTCCACTGTTGGTGGGAATG
Source organism: Meles meles (assembly GCF_922984935.1). NCBI lineage: Eukaryota > Metazoa > Chordata > Mammalia > Carnivora > Mustelidae > Meles > Meles meles. The sequence goes on along the minus strand of NC_060088.1, from coordinate 26,240,120 downwards.
CAAGCTGGTGCAACCACTCTGGAAAACAGCATGGAGGTTCCTCAAAATGTTGAAAATAGAACTACCCTATGACCCAGCAATTGCACTACTGGGTATTTACCCTAAAGATACAAACATAGTGATCCGAAGGGGCACGTGTACCCGAATGTTTATAGCAGCCATGTCTACAATAGCCAAACTATGGAAAGAACCTAGATGTCCATCAACAGATGAATGGATAAAGAAGATGTGGTATATATACACAATGAAATACTATGCAGCCATCAAAAGAAATGAAATCATGCCATTTGCGATGACGTGGATGGAACTAGAGGGTATCATGCTTAGTGAAATAAGTCAATCAGAGAAAGACAACTATCATATGATCTCCCTGATATGAGGACATGGAGAAGCAACATGGGGGGTTAAGGGGATAGGAGAAGAATAAATGAAACAAGATGGGATTGGGAGGGAGACAAACCATAAATGACTCTTAATCTCACAAAACAAACTGGGGGTTGCTGGGGGGAGGTGGGATTGGGAGAGGGGAGGGGGCTATGGACATTGGGGAGGGTATGTGCTATCGTGAGTGCTGTGAAGTGTGTAAACCTGGCGATTCACAGACCTGTACCCCTGGGGATAAAAATACATTATATGTTTATTAAAAAAAAAAATTTGGAAGGGGAGGCGAACCATAAAAGACTATGAACTCTGGAAAACAACCTGAGGGTTTTGAAGGGTCAGGGGTGGGAGGTTGGGGGAACAGGTGGTGGGTAATGGGGAGGGCACCTTTTGCATGGAGCACTGGGTGTTGTGCAAAAACAATGAATACTGTTACGCTAAAAAAATAAATAAAATGGGGAAAAAAATGCCTCCCCATTTTCCAAGCTGACCACACATGAAAGGCAGACCCTAAACCCTAAGCTTAAGCTCAGGACGGACTCATCTATGTGGAGCTCACAGTAGCAAGCTCGGAGCATGTTGGAAGAGAACCAATCCCCATGGGAAGCCATCGGAAAAGGCTTTCGGGCCAAACTCTGGATTACAACGTGAATCTACAAAAGGTCTCTGTCTTCTCTGTATTCGAAACGCGCCTTCTGTTATCTACCCTGCAGTTAATTTCTTTAGGAAGAAGAGCTCATGGAGTGCACAAATGCTCTCACTTGAGAGAGTCTCAGGTGTGTGTGATATGACTTCTGACATTGTGTTCTGGCTGTCCAATCTGCTGTGGGCTCGTCCTCTGCAGAGCCTCTCCTTGCCTCCCATTCAGAGTGTGTGGTGTCTGGGCCAAGTATGGTGCTGTTAAGCTTCGTGAGTCTGGTGTGACTATGAACGTGTTCAACCCACTCCACAAAACTTAAGGCCTGCTGAATTCTGTGGCCAGGTAAGAAGATATGGGCAGGGCTTTAATCTAGTCCCCTGCAGGATTCTCTGTTCTCCTGGGACTAAGCAACGTGGCCTGAAGAAGGAAGTCCAACAGTGTTCCAGGTTTGGGAATCCGTGATTGCTCCTTGGGCAGTTAATGTCCTCACCGTTCTTCCTGTGGCCAATTCTCAGTCCTGATGCTAGCGGTTGTAGAGCCCACATACCTTTGGCGCCCATCGAGGCATCTCCACCAACACTGCCCATCAAGAATGCACCCAAAGAAATAATAATCTTACCACAGTGTCAACAGGTATTATCTCTGATCATGGTTTCCATGCTGTCTGCACATGGTTGCTTGCTGGTGTCCTCTCCAGGAGATACAGAATGTTCTCTGGAGTCTATGTCTGCAAAGGATGCTTATCTGGAATCCCCGGGCCTCAAGTCCTTGGGTTGCAAGAATTCGTGTCCTTCAGACACTCTCCTTTTCTCCGCCAACAGCTTTGGTCAACATTCAAATTGTGGGTTCTAAGTGTGGTCCTCTCCCCTGGGCCTTTGTCTTCGGACATGCCTCCATGTCTCTGAAGCACCAAACGTCCAATTCTCCCACTTCTACAGTCTCACAGCCTTCCAGATGCACTGTGGTCTCTTAAGGAGCCATAAGCAAGAAGGCATTGTTGTTCCTTGTGACACGTGGCAGAAAGGGAGAGAGCATTGGGCTGTGTCATATCTGTCAGTTACCGAAAGACAACTTCCATATTATTTCACTCACTCATGGAAGTAAAGAAACATGTGAAAATGAAAGAAAAAGTGACAGGCAGTTAGACTCTAACCAGGGAAAAAAAAATTGGTATTTGTTCCAGGCAGGCTAGTAGAAACTGCCTTTCTAAAAGTGGATCAAATGGGACATTCAATGCACGAATTGTGGCAAATGGGGTGTAAAGTGAGTTTCCACTGTTTTTGAAGGTGAAATGTGATCTGGAATAGAGCAGCTTCATATCTCTTAAAATATCATTTTCAGCGCTTTGTGAAACACACAAACACACAAACACACACACACAGACACACACACACAATTAAAAGGGTCCCACAGAAATTATGGAACAAGTGAGGTAAGCACTCTTGGAAGGAAAATTCAGAAAAAATATCATAAAAAAACAAAAGCTTAGAGAATCAAAGAAACAACGCGTCAAACTGGATAAGTTAACTCCTTACCTATCAAGAATTCATTAATTAATTAAACAACCTTACCTAAAAGACCCCTCCACACAATAATGCCAGCAAATCCAATACCGGAGAGAAAAGGAGAAATTCCAAGTCACATACGCACTACCATGACAAGATCATGAGTCATACATATCTGACGTCTCAGGTAATGATTTTGAAGCAGCTTTTGAGCCTTTTGAAGCAGTCCTCAAACACCTCCCAACACAAAGAAATCCAGGTTCAAATCAATTCCCTGGTCCACCATTCAAGACATTTAATGGTACTGTCAGCTTTTCTCATCTATTCTCAAAATGTAGGAAGAGGGAAGACTTATTTACAATGTCCAAAGACACAATTCACATAAGGACCTTATAGGAAACCTATTGCATACAACTTAATCAGTAAGATAATAAAACTAGAATTCATTTCTCTTCTCTTTCTTTCTTCTCCTGCATGTGAAACAGCCTATTTTGCTTTCTATTCAATATTTATTCTTATATTCAGCAAGCCAACTTTCATCCATTGGAAGTTTTTGACATAGTGTTCCCTGATTCTTTAATTGTGTATAACACCAAGTGCTCATCCTCATATAATGCCACACCACCTCACTACCCATTAACTGCATCCCTCTTTATGGCATGTCCTATCCTCCTGTAATGCTCAGCTTGGTCCACAGAGTCTGATTCACTCCTGGTGCGTCTCGCAGTCTGAATTCTTCTCCTTCCATTTTTCCTTCCTACTACTCATGTCCATGGTATTCCTCATTGCCACCAAGGAGTGAAGTCATAGGATATTTCCCTGGGTCTGCTTGCATTTTCATTTGGAAATCATCTTCTTTATCATCATCTTCATAATCATCTTTATCCAATAGCCCTTACAAGGGGATCTCGGCTCCTTCCACTGTGATGCTAGAGGGGGCATCGTTTGCCATCGATGTTGGCCGTTCATTTTCATCTGTATAAAGAGAGTTCCTCAACATGGCTCTCCCAACAAAAATGGCATTGTGCATTAAATAATGATGACAAGGAGTACTGACCAGGGCTCTTTCTTTAGGGGTGGCGATCATGCAGAATTTCACTCTGCATGAAGCCTTTGCAACGGTGTTTAATGTAATGTCAGGTAGACAAAGCCTTCTTCCCTTAGGATTGGTATTTCAGGACACTAGCAGTTAAGGACACGGACAGCACAACCCATCCCTGCCTTGGCAATTTTCCTGGAATGATGAATTTCCTTCCCTTCTTCCTTCCTCAACTTCCATACTGACCAAGCACCAAAGGCAGACCTTACAGCCAAGAAACCATAGGAAACAGAAGCTAAGAATGGACCCTCTCACCCAAGGATATCCAACCTCCCAGAGACCTAGTAGTAGCCAAGAGGACTCGCTGTCGATTGAGATCTCTAGAAATTGCAGGGGAAAGAGGAACACCTTGCTCTCTCTGGAGAAATGTCGGTCTAAAGAATTGTACACAGAACATCGTTTTCTTTTCTCTTTGTAGAGAAAGTGGAAGTGGGAATGAAATAGAAAAGACCAACTGAGATCATGATCAGGCTAACAGGGCTCTTTCTTTTTCCTTCCCAGAAATTTCTACATGAAGCCATAGGACTCAGAAATCATGAGAATGGGATTGCTGCTTCAGTGAAGTCAGCTTCTGTGACGTCACAAAGTTCTGAGTTCCTAGCAACCACTCCTCACCAAACCACGCCTCATCACTTCACCTGGCTGGAGTAGTTCTGGGTCAGCCAGGAGTATCAAAATCACTCCAATCCGCTGGAGCTGCCTGGGTATTTCCCCAAGAGAGTTTGGGAAGCGATTTGGGATCACCTTCTCCATGTCCGAATTTGTAGTCTTTGGCCAGAACTGTCACCACCAAACCTCTGGACACCTGAGAGGGGCAAGAATCCACAATTCCATATTACCAACATAAGGTCAAGAAGGAGTCAGGAGTAAAAGCAGCCTCACACGGGGAACTCCATTCCATACACATGTTCATGGTACTCACACATTTTCAGGATGCTTCTGACCAGTAAAAGCGCCCCCCACCCACCAAGGAAAGCTCAGAGTTAACACCCAGAACCATACCAAAGACATGTCCGGAGTCGTCAACTGTGAGGACACGAGTTCTTCCTGCATCTCCAGAAATCGTGCCATAAATGCCTCCCAGTATTCACAGCTCACCAAACATTAAAGGCAGAACCTACTCCCTAGAGGCTTAGGCCCAGGACGGACTCACCTGAATGGAGCTCACAGGAGCAAGCACGGAGCCTCTTGGAAGAGAACCAATTCACACGGGAATCCTTTGGAATAGGCTTTCGGGCAAGTTTCAGGAATACAACATGAATCTACAAAAGGTCTCTGTCTTCTCTGTATTTTAAACCTGCCTTCTCTTATCTACCCTGAAGATAATTTCCTTAGGAAGTATAGCTCATGGAGTGCCCAAAGGCTGGCACTTGAGAGAGTCTCAGGTGTGTGTGACATGCTCTCTGGGGTTGTGTTGTGGCTGTCCACTCTACTGTGGATTCGTCTTCTGCAGAGGCTCTCATTGCCTTCCATTCAGAGTGTGTGGGGTCTGGGCCAAATATGGTGAGGTTAAGCTTCGCATATTTGGTGTGCCAATGAACGTGACTTTCAACCCACTCCACAAAACTTCAGGCCTGCTGAATTCTGTGGCCAGGTGAGAGGATGTGGGCAGGGCTTTCTTCTAGTCCGCTGCAGGATTTCCTGTTCTACTGGGACTAAGCAACGTGGCCTGAAGAAGACAGTCCCAACAGTTTTCCAGGTATGGGAATCCGTGATTGCTGGTTGGGCAGCTAATGTCCTCACTGTCCTACCTGTGGCCACTTCTCAGTCTTGATGCTGGCAGTTGTAGAGCCCAAGATCTTTGGCGCCCATCGAGGTACCTCCTCGAACACTGCCCATCACCAAAGCACACCAAGAAATGATAATCTTAACACAGTGTCAACAGTTATTGTCTCTGATCATGGTTCCCAGGCTGTCTGCACCTGGTTGCTTGCTGGTGTCCTCTCCACGAGATACAGAGTGTTCTGCAGTTCTGGAGTCTATGTCTGCAAATCATGCTGATGTGGAATCCCCGGGCCTCAAGACCCTTGGGTTGCAAGTACTCATGTCATTCAGACACTCTCCATTTCTCCGCCAACAGCTCTGGGTCGACATTCAAATTGTGGGTTCTAAGTGTGCTCTTCTCCCCTGGGCCTTTGTCTTTGGCCATGGATCCCTGCCCTCTGAAACACCAACCATCCAATTCTCCCATAATCCCTGTCTACATCCTTCTCCCATGGTCTCACGCCTTCTTCTCTCTTTCGCTGTGGAGTATGAGTTCTAGGCTTCAGGTCCATACGTGCCCATGCCATGTTTACATTGATTTTGTCATCTTCTACTTGTGCTGATGGCTGAAGACAAGCCTGGAGCTCCCAGGCCCTTCTACCATCTCCATGTGCTACAAATGCACTGCGGACTCATATGAAGCCATAAGCAAGAAGGCATTCTTGCTCCTTTTGACATGTGGCAGAAAGGGAGAGAGCATCGGGCTATATCGTATCTGTCAGTCACAGAAAGACAACTACCATATGATTGCACTCACTCATGGGATTTTAGAAACATGTGAAAAAGCAAGAAAAAGGGACAGGCAATTAGACTCTCGCCAGCGACACAAAGTGTGGTGTTTGTTCCAGGCAGGCTAGTCAGAAACTGCATTTCTAAAAGTCGGTCAAATGTACATTCAATGCAGGAATTGCGCCCGAATGGGGGTAACGTGAGTTTCCACTGTGTTTAAAGGTGAAATGTGATCTGGAATAGAGCAGCTTCATATCTCTTAAAATATCATTCAGCGTTTTGTGAAACACACACACACACACACACACACACACACACACACACACACACAAACACACACACAAACACACACACAAACACACTAAAAAGAGTCCCAGAGAAGATAGGGAGCAAGTGAGGAATAGCACTCATAGAAGCAAAATTCAGAGAAAATACCATTAAAAAACAATAGCTCAGAGAATCAAAGAAACAAACAGTCCAAACTGGATAAGTTGACTCCTTACCTTTCAAGAATTAAATAATTAATTAAACAACCTTACCTAAAAGACCACTCCACACAAGTATACCAGCATACCGGAGTGAAAAGGATAAATTCCAAGTCACATACGCACTACCATGACAAGATCATGAGTCAAACATATTTGACGTCTCAGGTAATATCTTTTGAAGCAGCTTTGGAGGCTTTTGAAGCAATCCTTAAACATCTCCCAACACACAGAAAGCCAGGTTCAAATCAATTCCCTGGTGCACAACTCGAGACATTTAATGGTAGTGTCGGCTTTTCTCATCTATTCCCAAAATGTTGGAAGAGGCAAGACTCTGATTTACAATGTCCAAAGACCCAATTCACATAAGGACCTTTTAGGAAACCAATTGCATACCATTTTAATCAGTAAGATAATAAAACTAGAATTCATTTCTCTACTCTTTCTTTCTTCACCTACATGTGAAATGGCCTGTTCTGCTTTCCCGTCATTATTTTTTCTTATATTTGGCAAGCCAGTCTTTCATCCATCTAACGTTTTTTGACATAGTGTTCCCTGATTCTTTAGTTACATATACCATCAAGGGCTCATCCTCATATAATGCCACACCACCACACTACCCTTATAGAGTTACCTCTTTACATCATGTCCTGTTCTCCTCTAACCCTCAGCTTTATCCCCAGAGTCTGAGTCTCTCCTGGTGCGTCTCACTGAATTCTAATCCTTTCATTTTCCATTACTAATACTCATGTCCATGGTATACCTCATGGGCCACCTAGGAGTGAATCCATAGGATATATCCCTTGGTCTGCTTGCATTTTCATTTGGAAATCATCTTCTTTATCATCATCTTCATAATCATCTTTATCCAATAGCCCTTACAAGGGGATCTCGGCTCCTTCCACTCTGATGCTAGAGGGGGCATCGTATGCCATCGATGTTGGCCGTTCATTTTCATCTGTATAAAGAGAGTTCCTCAACATGGCTCTCCCAACAAAAATGGCATTGTGCATTAAATAATGATGACAAGGAGTACTGACCAGGGCTCTTTCTTTAGGGGTGGCGATCATGCAGAATTTCACTCTGCATGAAGCCTTTGCAACGGTGTTTAATGTAATGTCAGGTAGACAAAGCCTTCTTCCCTTAGGATTGGTATTTCAGGACACTAGCAGTTAAGGACACGGACAGCACAACCCATCCCTGCCTTGGCAATTTTCCTGGAATGATGAATTTCCTTCCCTTCTTCCTTCCTCAACTTCCATACTGACCAAGCACCAAAGGCAGACCTTACAGCCAAGAAACCATAGGAAACAGAAGCTAAGAATGGACCCTCTCACCCAAGGATATCCAACCTCCCAGAGACCTAGTAGTAGCCAAGAGGACTCGCTGTCGATTGAGATCTCTAGAAATTGCAGGGGAAAGAGGAACACCTTGCTCTCTCTGGAGAAATGTCGGTCTAAAGAATTGTACACAGAACATCGTTTTCTTTTCTCTTTGTAGAGAAAGTGGAAGTGGGAATGAAATAGAAAAGACCAACTGAGATCATGATCAGGCTAACAGGGCTCTTTCTTTTTCCTTCCCAGAAATTTCTACATGAAGCCATAGGACTCAGAAATCATGAGAATGGGATTGCTGCTTCAGTGAAGTCAGCTTCTGTGACGTCACAAAGTTCTGAGTTCCTAGCAACCACTCCTCACCAAACCACGCCTCATCACTTCACCTGGCTGGAGTAGTTCTGGGTCAGCCAGGAGTATCAAAATCACTCCAATCCGCTGGAGCTGCCTGGGTATTTCCCCAAGAGAGTTTGGGAAGCGATTTGGGATCACCTTCTCCATGTCCGAATTTGTAGTCTTTGGCCAGAACTGTCACCACCAAACCTCTGGACACCTGAGAGGGGCAAGAATCCACAATTCCATATTACCAACATAAGGTCAAGAAGGAGTCAGGAGTAAAAGCAGCCTCACACGGGGAACTCCATTCCATACACATGTTCATGGTACTCACACATTTTCAGGATGCTTCTGACCAGTAAAAGCGCCCCCCACCCACCAAGGAAAGCTCAGAGTTAACACCCAGAACCATACCAAAGACATGTCCGGAGTCGTCAACTGTGAGGACACGAGTTCTTCCTGCATCTCCAGAAATCGTGCCATAAATGCCTCCCAGTATTCACAGCTCACCAAACATTAAAGGCAGAACCTACTCCCTAGAGGCTTAGGCCCAGGACGGACTCACCTGAATGGAGCTCACAGGAGCAAGCACGGAGCCTCTTGGAAGAGAACCAATTCACACGGGAATCCTTTGGAATAGGCTTTCGGGCAAGTTTCAGGAATACAACATGAATCTACAAAAGGTCTCTGTCTTCTCTGTATTTTAAACCTGCCTTCTCTTATCTACCCTGAAGATAATTTCCTTAGGAAGTATAGCTCATGGAGTGCCCAAAGGCTGGCACTTGAGAGAGTCTCAGGTGTGTGTGACATGCTCTCTGGGGTTGTGTTGTGGCTGTCCACTCTACTGTGGATTCGTCCTCTGCAGAGGCTCTCATTGCCTTCCATTCAGAGTGTGTGGGGTCTGGGCCAAATATGGTGAGGTTAAGCTTCGTATATTTGGTGTGCCAATGAACGTGACTTTCAACCCACTCCACAAAACTTCAGGCCTGCTGAATTCTGTGGCCAGGTGAGAGGATGTGGGCAGGGCTTTCTTCTAGTCCGCTGCAGGATTTCCTGTTCTACTGGGACTAAGCAACGTGGCCTGAAGAAGACAGTCCCAACAGTTTTCCAGGTATGGGAATCCGTGATTGCTGGTTGGGCAGCTAATGTCCTCACTGTCCTACCTGTGGCCACTTCTCAGTCTTGATGCTGGCAGTTGTTCTTTGGCGCCAAGTTCTTTGGCGCCCATCGAGGTACCTCCTCGAACACTGCCCATCACCAAAGCACACCAAGAAATGATAATCTTAACACAGTGTCAACAGTTATTGTCTCTGATCATGGTTCCCAGGCTGTCTGCACCTGGTTGCTTGCTGGTGTCCTCTCCACGAGATACACAGTGTTCTGCAGTTCTGGAGTCTATGTCTGCAAATCATGCTGATGTGGAATCCCCGGGCCTCAAGACCCTTGGGTTGCAAGTACTCATGTCATTCAGACACTCTCCATTTCTCCGCCAACAGCTCTGGGTCGACATTCAAATTGTGGGTTCTAAGTGTGCTCTTCTCCCCTGGGCCTTTGTCTTTGGCCATGGATCCCTGCCCTCTGAAACACCAACCATCCAATTCTCCCATAATCCCTGTCTACATCCTTCTCCCATGGTCTCACGCCTTCTTCTCTCTTTCGCTGTGGAGTATGAGTTCTAGGCTTCAGGTCCATACGTGCCCATGCCATGTTTACATTGATTTTGTCATCTTCTACTTGTGCTGATGGCTGAAGACAAGCCTGGAGCTCCCAGGCCCTTCTACCATCTCCATGTGCTACAAATGCACTGCGGACTCTTATGAAGCCATAAGCAAGAAGGCGTTCTTGCTCCTTTTGACATGTGGCAGAAAGGGAGAGAGCATCGGGCTATATCGTATCAGTCAGTCACAGAAAGACAACTACCATATGATTGCACTCACTCATGGGATTTTAGAAACATGTGAAAAAGCAAGAAAAAGGGACAGGCAATTAGACTCTCACCAGCGACACAAAGTGTGGTGTTTGTTCCAGGCAGGCTAGTCAGAAACTGCATTTCTAAAAGTCGGTCAAATGTACATTCAATGCAGGAATTGCGCCCGAATGGGGGTAACGTGAGTTTCCACTGTGTTTGAAGGTGAAATGTGATCTGGAATAGAGCAGCTTCATATCTCTTAAAATATCATTCAGCGTTTTGTGAAACACACACACACACACACACACACACACACACACACACACACACACACACACACAAACACACTAAAAAGAGTCCCAGAGAAGATAGGGAGCAAGTGAGGAATAGCACTCATAGAAGCAAAATTCAGAGAAAATACCATTAAAAAACAATAGCTCAGAGAATCAAAGAAACAAACAGTCCAAACTGGATAAGTTGACTCCTTACCTTTCAAGAATTAAATAATTAATTAAACAACCTTACCTAAAAGACCACTCCACACAAGTATACCAGCATACCGGAGTGAAAAGGATAAATTCCAAGTCACATACGCACTACCATGACAAGATCATGAGTCAAACATATTTGACGTCTCAGGTAATATCTTTTGAAGCAGCTTTGGAGGCTTTTGAAGCAATCCTTAAACATCTCCCAACACACAGAAAGCCAGGTTCAAATCAATTCCCTGGTGCACAACTCGAGACATTTAATGGTAGTGTCGGCTTTTCTCATCTATTCCCAAAATGTTGGAAGAGGCAAGACTCTGATTTACAATGTCCAAAGACCCAATTCACATAAGGACCTTTTAGGAAACCAATTGCATACCATTTTAATCAGTAAGATAATAAAACTAGAATTCATTTCTCTACTCTTTCTTTCTTCACCTACATGTGAAATGGCCTGTTCTGCTTTCCCGTCATTATTTTTTCTTATATTTGGCAAGCCAGTCTTTCATCCATCTAACGTTTTTTGACATAGTGTTCCCTGATTCTTTAGTTACATATACCATCAAGGGCTCATCCTCATATAATGCCACACCACCACACTACCCTTATAGAGTTACCTCTTTACATCATGTCCTGTTCTCCTCTAACCCTCAGCTTTATCCCCAGAGTCTGAGTCTCTCCTGGTGCGTCTCACTGAATTCTAATCCTTTCATTTTCCATTACTAATACTCATGTCCATGGTATACCTCATGGGCCACCTAGGAGTGAATCCATAGGATATATCCCTTGGTCTGCTTGCATTTTCATTTGGAAATCATCTTCTTTATCATCATCTTCATAATCATCTTTATCCAATAGCCCTTACAAGGGGATCTCGGCTCCTTCCACTCTGATGCTAGAGGGGGCATCGTATGCCATCGATGTTGGCCGTTCATTTTCATCTGTATAAAGAGAGTTCCTCAACATGGCTCTCCCAACAAAAATGGCATTGTGCATTAAATAATGATGACAAGGAGTACTGACCAGGGCTCTTTCTTTAGGGGTGGCGATCATGCAGAATTTCACTCTGCATGAAGCCTTTGCAACGGTGTTTAATGTAATGTCAGGTAGACAAAGCCTTCTTCCCTTAGGATTGGTATTTCAGGACACTAGCAGTTAAGGACACGGACAGCACAACCCATCCCTGCCTTGGCAATTTTCCTGGAATGATGAATTTCCTTCCCTTCTTCCTTCCTCAACTTCCATACTGACCAAGCACCAAAGGCAGACCTTACAGCCAAGAAACCATAGGAAACAGAAGCTAAGAATGGACCCTCTCACCCAAGGATATCCAACCTCCCAGAGACCTAGTAGTAGCCAAGAGGACTCGCTGTCGATTGAGATCTCTAGAAATTGCAGGGGAAAGAGGAACACCTTGCTCTCTCTGGAGAAATGTCGGTCTAAAGAATTGTACACAGAACATCGTTTTCTTTTCTCTTTGTAGAGAAAGTGGAAGTGGGAATGAAATAGAAAAGACCAACTGAGATCATGATCAGGCTAACAGGGCTCTTTCTTTTTCCTTCCCAGAAATTTCTACATGAAGCCATAGGACTCAGAAATCATGAGAATGGGATTGCTGCTTCAGTGAAGTCAGCTTCTGTGACGTCACAAAGTTCTGAGTTCCTAGCAACCACTCCTCACCAAACCACGCCTCATCACTTCACCTGGCTGGAGTAGTTCTGGGTCAGCCAGGAGTATCAAAATCACTCCAATCCGCTGGAGCTGCCTGGGTATTTCCCCAAGAGAGTTTGGGAAGCGATTTGGGATCACCTTCTCCATGTCCGAATTTGTAGTCTTTGGCCAGAACTGTCACCACCAAACCTCTGGACACCTGAGAGGGGCAAGAATCCACAATTCCATATTACCAACATAAGGTCAAGAAGGAGTCAGGAGTAAAAGCAGCCTCACACGGGGAACTCCATTCCATACACATGTTCATGGTACTCACACATTTTCAGGATGCTTCTGACCAGTAAAAGCGCCCCCCACCCACCAAGGAAAGCTCAGAGTTAACACCCAGAACCATACCAAAGACATGTCCGGAGTCGTCAACTGTGAGGACACGAGTTCTTCCTGCATCTCCAGAAATCGTGCCATAAATGCCTCCCAATATTCACAGCTCACCAAACATTAAAGGCAGAACCTACTCCCTAGAGGCTTAGGCCCAGGACGGACTCACCTGAATGGAGCTCACAGGAGCAAGCACGGAGCCTCTTGGAAGAGAACCAATTCACACGGGAATCCTTTGGAATAGGCTTTCGGGCAAGTTTCAGGAATACAACATGAATCTACAAAAGGTCTCTGTCTTCTCTGTATTTTAAACCTGCCTTCTCTTATCTACCCTGAAGATAATTTCCTTAGGAAGTATAGCTCATGGAGTGCCCAAAGGCTGGCACTTGAGAGAGTCTCAGGTGTGTGTGACATGCTCTCTGGGGTTGTGTTGTGGCTGTCCACTCTACTGTGGATTCGTCCTCTGCAGAGGCTCTCATTGCCTTCCATTCAGAGTGTGTGGGGTCTGGGCCAAATATGGTGAGGTTAAGCTTCGTATATTTGGTGTGCCAATGAACGTGACTTTCAACCCACTCCACAAAACTTCAGGCCTGCTGAATTCTGTGGCCAGGTGAGAGGATGTGGGCAGGGCTTTCTTCTAGTCCGCTGCAGGATTTCCTGTTCTACTGGGACTAAGCAACGTGGCCTGAAGAAGACAGTCCCAACAGTTTTCCAGGTATGGGAATCCGTGATTGCTGGTTGGGCAGCTAATGTCCTCACTGTCCTACCTGTGGCCACTTCTCAGTCTTGATGCTGGCAGTTGTTCTTTGGCGCCAAGTTCTTTGGCGCCCATCGAGGTACCTCCTCGAACACTGCCCATCACCAAAGCACACCAAGAAATGATAATCTTAACACAGTGTCAACAGTTATTGTCTCTGATCATGGTTCCCAGGCTGTCTGCACCTGGTTGCTTGCTGGTGTCCTCTCCACGAGATACACAGTGTTCTGCAGTTCTGGAGTCTATGTCTGCAAATCATGCTGATGTGGAATCCCCGGGCCTCAAGACCCTTGGGTTGCAAGTACTCATGTCATTCAGACACTCTCCATTTCTCCGCCAACAGCTCTGGGTCGACATTCAAATTGTGGGTTCTAAGTGTGCTCTTCTCCCCTGGGCCTTTGTCTTTGGCCATGGATCCCTGCCCTCTGAAACACCAACCATCCAATTCTCCCATAATCCCTGTCTACATCCTTCTCCCATGGTCTCACGCCTTCTTCTCTCTTTCGCTGTGGAGTATGAGTTCTAGGCTTCAGGTCCATACGTGCCCATGCCATGTTTACATTGATTTTGTCATCTTCTACTTGTGCTGATGGCTGAAGACAAGCCTGGAGCTCCCAGGCCCTTCTACCATCTCCATGTGCTACAAATGCACTGCGGACTCATATGAAGACATAAGCAAGAAGGCATTCTTGCTCCTTTTGACATGTGGCAGAAAGGGAGAGAGCATCGGGCTATATCGTATCTGTCAGTCACAGAAAGACAACTACCATATGATTGCACTCACTCATGGGATTTTAGAAACATGTGAAAAAGCAAGAAAAAGGGACAGGCAATTAGACTCTCGCCAGCGACACAAAGTGTGGTGTTTGTTCCAGGCAGGCTAGTCAGAAACTGCATTTCTAAAAGTCGGTCAAATGTACATTCAATGCAGGAATTGCGCCCGAATGGGGGTAACGTGAGTTTCCACTGTGTTTGAAGGTGAAATGTGATCTGGAATAGAGCAGCTTCATATCTCTTAAAATATCATTCAGCGTTTTGTGAAACACACACACACACACACACACACACACACACACACAAACACACACACAAACACACACACAAACACACTAAAAAGAGTCCCAGAGAAGAAGAGAAGATAGGGAGCAAGTGAGGAATAGCACTCATAGAAGCAAAATTCAGAGAAAATACCATTAAAAAACAAAAGCTCCGAGAATCAAAGAAACAAACAGTCCAAACTGGATAAGTTGACTCCTTACCTTTCAAGAATTAATTAATTAATTAAACAACCTTACCTAAAAGACCACTCCACACAAGTATACCAGCATACCGGAGTGAAAAGGATAAATTCCAAGTCACATACGCACTACCATGACAAGATCATGAGTCAAACATATTTGACGTCTCAGGTAATATCTTTTGAAGCAGCTTTGGAGGCTTTTGAAGCAATCCTTAAACATCTCCCAACACACAGAAAGCCAGGTTCAAATCAATTCCCTGGTGCACAACTCGAGACATTTAATGGTAGTGTCGGCTTTTCTCATCTATTCCCAAAATGTTGGAAGAGGCAAGACTCTGATTTACAATGTCCAAAGACCCAATTCACATAAGGACCTTTTAGGAAACCAATTGCATACCATTTTAATCAGTAAGATAATAAAACTAGAATTCATTTCTCTACTCTTTCTTTCTTCACCTACATGTGAAATGGCCTGTTCTGCTTTCCCGTCATTATTTTTTCTTATATTTGGCAAGCCAGTCTTTCATCCATCTAACGTTTTTTGACATAGTGTTCCCTGATTCTTTAGTTACATATACCATCAAGGGCTCATCCTCATATAATGCCACACCACCACACTACCCTTATAGAGTTACCTCTTTACATCATGTCCTGTTCTCCTCTAACCCTCAGCTTTATCCCCAGAGTCTGAGTCTCTCCTGGTGCGTCTCACTGAATTCTAATCCTTTCATTTTCCATTACTAATACTCATGTCCATGGTATACCTCATGGGCCACCTAGGAGTGAATCCATAGGATATATCCCTTGGTCTGCTTGCATTTTCATTTGGAAATCATCTTCTTTATCATCATCTTCATAATCATCTTTATCCAATAGCCCTTACAAGGGGATCTCGGCTCCTTCCACTCTGATGCTAGAGGGGGCATCGTATGCCATCGATGTTGGCCGTTCATTTTCATCTGTATAAAGAGAGTTCCTCAACATGGCTCTCCCAACAAAAATGGCATTGTGCATTAAATAATGATGACAAGGAGTACTGACCAGGGCTCTTTCTTTAGGGGTGGCGATCATGCAGAATTTCACTCTGCATGAAGCCTTTGCAACGGTGTTTAATGTAATGTCAGGTAGACAAAGCCTTCTTCCCTTAGGATTGGTATTTCAGGACACTAGCAGTTAAGGACACGGACAGCACAACCCATCCCTGCCTTGGCAATTTTCCTGGAATGATGAATTTCCTTCCCTTCTTCCTTCCTCAACTTCCATACTGACCAAGCACCAAAGGCAGACCTTACAGCCAAGAAACCATAGGAAACAGAAGCTAAGAATGGACCCTCTCACCCAAGGATATCCAACCTCCCAGAGACCTAGTAGTAGCCAAGAGGACTCGCTGTCGATTGAGATCTCTAGAAATTGCAGGGGAAAGAGGAACACCTTGCTCTCTCTGGAGAAATGTCGGTCTAAAGAATTGTACACAGAACATCGTTTTCTTTTCTCTTTGTAGAGAAAGTGGAAGTGGGAATGAAATAGAAAAGACCAACTGAGATCATGATCAGGCTAACAGGGCTCTTTCTTTTTCCTTCCCAGAAATTTCTACATGAAGCCATAGGACTCAGAAATCATGAGAATGGGATTGCTGCTTCAGTGAAGTCAGCTTCTGTGACGTCACAAAGTTCTGAGTTCCTAGCAACCACTCCTCACCAAACCACGCCTCATCACTTCACCTGGCTGGAGTAGTTCTGGGTCAGCCAGGAGTATCAAAATCACTCCAATCCGCTGGAGCTGCCTGGGTATTTCCCCAAGAGAGTTTGGGAAGCGATTTGGGATCACCTTCTCCATGTCCGAATTTGTAGTCTTTGGCCAGAACTGTCACCACCAAACCTCTGGACACCTGAGAGGGGCAAGAATCCACAATTCCATATTACCAACATAAGGTCAAGAAGGAGTCAGGAGTAAAAGCAGCCTCACACGGGGAACTCCATTCCATACACATGTTCATGGTACTCACACATTTTCAGGATGCTTCTGACCAGTAAAAGCGCCCCCCACCCACCAAGGAAAGCTCAGAGTTAACACCCAGAACCATACCAAAGACATGTCCGGAGTCGTCAACTGTGAGGACACGAGTTCTTCTTGCATCTCCAGAAATCGTGCCATAAATGCCTCCCAATATTCACAGCTCACCAAACATTAAAGGCAGAACCTACTCCCTAGAGGCTTAGGCCCAGGACGGACTCACCTGAATGGAGCTCACAGGAGCAAGCACGGAGCCTCTTGGAAGAGAACCAATTCACACGGGAATCCTTTGGAATAGGCTTTCGGGCAAGTTTCAGGAATACAACATGAATCTACAAAAGGTCTCTGTCTTCTCTGTATTTTAAACCTGCCTTCTCTTATCTACCCTGAAGATAATTTCCTTAGGAAGTATAGCTCATGGAGTGCCCAAAGGCTGGCACTTGAGAGAGTCTCAGGTGTGTGTGACATGCTCTCTGGGGTTGTGTTGTGGCTGTCCACTCTACTGTGGATTCGTCCTCTGCAGAGGCTCTCATTGCCTTCCATTCAGAGTGTGTGGGGTCTGGGCCAAATATGGTGAGGTTAAGCTTCGTATATTTGGTGTGCCAATGAACGTGACTTTCAACCCACTCCACAAAACTTCAGGCCTGCTGAATTCTGTGGCCAGGTGAGAGGATGTGGGCAGGGCTTTCTTCTAGTCCGCTGCAGGATTTCCTGTTCTACTGGGACTAAGCAACGTGGCCTGAAGAAGACAGTCCCAACAGTTTTCCAGGTATGGGAATCCGTGATTGCTGGTTGGGCAGCTAATGTCCTCACTGTCCTACCTGTGGCCACTTCTCAGTCTTGATGCTGGCAGTTGTTCTTTGGCGCCAAGTTCTTTGGCGCCCATCGAGGTACCTCCTCGAACACTGCCCATCACCAAAGCACACCAAGAAATGATAATCTTAACACAGTGTCAACAGTTATTGTCTCTGATCATGGTTCCCAGGCTGTCTGCACCTGGTTGCTTGCTGGTGTCCTCTCCACGAGATACACAGTGTTCTGCAGTTCTGGAGTCTATGTCTGCAAATCATGCTGATGTGGAATCCCCGGGCCTCAAGACCCTTGGGTTGCAAGTACTCATGTCATTCAGACACTCTCCATTTCTCCGCCAACAGCTCTGGGTCGACATTCAAATTGTGGGTTCTAAGTGTGCTCTTCTCCCCTGGGCCTTTGTCTTTGGCCATGGATCCCTGCCCTCTGAAACACCAACCATCCAATTCTCCCATAATCCCTGTCTACATACTTCTCCCATGGTCTCACGCCTTCTTCTCTCTTTCGCTGTGGAGTATGAGTTCTAGGCTTCAGGTCCATACGTGCCCATGCCATGTTTACATTGATTTTGTCATCTTCTACTTGTGCTGATGGCTGAAGACAAGCCTGGAGCTCCCAGGCCCTTCTACCATCTCCATGTGCTACAAATGCACTGCGGACTCATATGAAGACATAAGCAAGAAGGCATTCTTGCTCCTTTTGACATGTGGCAGAAAGGGAGAGAGCATCGGGCTATATCGTATCTGTCAGTCACAGAAAGACAACTACCATATGATTGCACTCACTCATGGGATTTTAGAAACATGTGAAAAAGCAAGAAAAAGGGACAGGCAATTAGACTCTCGCCAGCGACACAAAGTGTGGTGTTTGTTCCAGGCAGGCTAGTCAGAAACTGCATTTCTAAAAGTCGGTCAAATGTACATTCAATGCAGGAATTGCGCCCGAATGGGGGTAACGTGAGTTTCCACTGTGTTTGAAGGTGAAATGTGATCTGGAATAGAGCAGCTTCATATCTCTTAAAATATCATTCAGCGTTTTGTGAAACACACACACACACACACACACACACACACACACACAAACACACACACAAACACACACACAAACACACTAAAAAGAGTCCCAGAGAAGATAGGGAGCAAGTGAGGAATAGCACTCATAGAAGCAAAATTCAGAGAAAATACCATTAAAAAACAAAAGCTCCGAGAATCAAAGAAACAAACAGTCCAAACTGGATAAGTTGACTCCTTACCTTTCAAGAATTAATTAATTAATTAAACAACCTTACCTAAAAGACCACTCCACACAAGTATACCAGCATACCGGAGTGAAAAGGATAAATTCCAAGTCACATACGCACTACCATGACAAGATCATGAGTCAAACATATTTGACGTCTCAGGTAATATCTTTTGAAGCAGCTTTGGAGGCTTTTGAAGCAATCCTTAAACATCTCCCAACACACAGAAAGCCAGGTTCAAATCAATTCCCTGGTGCACAACTCGAGACATTTAATGGTAGTGTCGGCTTTTCTCATCTATTCCCAAAATGTTGGAAGAGGCAAGACTCTGATTTACAATGTCCAAAGACCCAATTCACATAAGGACCTTTTAGGAAACCAATTGCATACCATTTTAATCAGTAAGATAATAAAACTAGAATTCATTTCTCTACTCTTTCTTTCTTCACCTACATGTGAAATGGCCTGTTCTGCTTTCCCGTCATTATTTTTTCTTATATTTGGCAAGCCAGTCTTTCATCCATCTAACGTTTTTTGACATAGTGTTCCCTGATTCTTTAGTTACATATACCATCAAGGGCTCATCCTCATATAATGCCACACCACCACACTACCCTTATAGAGTTACCTCTTTACATCATGTCCTGTTCTCCTCTAACCCTCAGCTTTATCCCCAGAGTCTGAGTCTCTCCTGGTGCGTCTCACTGAATTCTAATCCTTTCATTTTCCATTACTAATACTCATGTCCATGGTATACCTCATGGGCCACCTAGGAGTGAATCCATAGGATATATCCCTTGGTCTGCTTGCATTTTCATTTGGAAATCATCTTCTTTATCATCATCTTCATAATCATCTTTATCCAATAGCCCTTACAAGGGGATCTCGGCTCCTTCCACTCTGATGCTAGAGGGGGCATCGTATGCCATCGATGTTGGCCGTTCATTTTCATCTGTATAAAGAGAGTTCCTCAACATGGCTCTCCCAACAAAAATGGCATTGTGCATTAAATAATGATGACAAGGAGTACTGACCAGGGCTCTTTCTTTAGGGGTGGCGATCATGCAGAATTTCACTCTGCATGAAGCCTTTGCAACGGTGTTTAATGTAATGTCAGGTAGACAAAGCCTTCTTCCCTTAGGATTGGTATTTCAGGACACTAGCAGTTAAGGACACGGACAGCACAACCCATCCCTGCCTTGGCAATTTTCCTGGAATGATGAATTTCCTTCCCTTCTTCCTTCCTCAACTTCCATACTGACCAAGCACCAAAGGCAGACCTTACAGCCAAGAAACCATAGGAAACAGAAGCTAAGAATGGACCCTCTCACCCAAGGATATCCAACCTCCCAGAGACCTAGTAGTAGCCAAGAGGACTCGCTGTCGATTGAGATCTCTAGAAATTGCAGGGGAAAGAGGAACACCTTGCTCTCTCTGGAGAAATGTCGGTCTAAAGAATTGTACACAGAACATCGTTTTCTTTTCTCTTTGTAGAGAAAGTGGAAGTGGGAATGAAATAGAAAAGACCAACTGAGATCATGATCAGGCTAACAGGGCTCTTTCTTTTTCCTTCCCAGAAATTTCTACATGAAGCCATAGGACTCAGAAATCATGAGAATGGGATTGCTGCTTCAGTGAAGTCAGCTTCTGTGACGTCACAAAGTTCTGAGTTCCTAGCAACCACTCCTCACCAAACCACGCCTCATCACTTCACCTGGCTGGAGTAGTTCTGGGTCAGCCAGGAGTATCAAAATCACTCCAATCCGCTGGAGCTGCCTGGGTATTTCCCCAAGAGAGTTTGGGAAGCGATTTGGGATCACCTTCTCCATGTCCGAATTTGTAGTCTTTGGCCAGAACTGTCACCACCAAACCTCTGGACACCTGAGAGGGGCAAGAATCCACAATTCCATATTACCAACATAAGGTCAAGAAGGAGTCAGGAGTAAAAGCAGCCTCACACGGGGAACTCCATTCCATACACATGTTCATGGTACTCACACATTTTCAGGATGCTTCTGACCAGTAAAAGCGCCCCCCACCCACCAAGGAAAGCTCAGAGTTAACACCCAGAACCATACCAAAGACATGTCCGGAGTCGTCAACTGTGAGGACACGAGTTCTTCTTGCATCTCCAGAAATCGTGCCATAAATGCCTCCCAATATTCACAGCTCACCAAACATTAAAGGCAGAACCTACTCCCTAGAGGCTTAGGCCCAGGACGGACTCACCTGAATGGAGCTCACAGGAGCAAGCACGGAGCCTCTTGGAAGAGAACCAATTCACACGGGAATCCTTTGGAATAGGCTTTCGGGCAAGTTTCAGGAATACAACATGAATCTACAAAAGGTCTCTGTCTTCTCTGTATTTTAAACCTGCCTTCTCTTATCTACCCTGAAGATAATTTCCTTAGGAAGTATAGCTCATGGAGTGCCCAAAGGCTGGCACTTGAGAGAGTCTCAGGTGTGTGTGACATGCTCTCTGGGGTTGTGTTGTGGCTGTCCACTCTACTGTGGATTCGTCCTCTGCAGAGGCTCTCATTGCCTTCCATTCAGAGTGTGTGGGGTCTGGGCCAAATATGGTGAGGTTAAGCTTCGTATATTTGGTGTGCCAATGAACGTGACTTTCAACCCACTCCACAAAACTTCAGGCCTGCTGAATTCTGTGGCCAGGTGAGAGGATGTGGGCAGGGCTTTCTTCTAGTCCGCTGCAGGATTTCCTGTTCTACTGGGACTAAGCAACGTGGCCTGAAGAAGACAGTCCCAACAGTTTTCCAGGTATGGGAATCCGTGATTGCTGGTTGGGCAGCTAATGTCCTCACTGTCCTACCTGTGGCCACTTCTCAGTCTTGATGCTGGCAGTTGTTCTTTGGCGCCAAGTTCTTTGGCGCCCATCGAGGTACCTCCTCGAACACTGCCCATCACCAAAGCACACCAAGAAATGATAATCTTAACACAGTGTCAACAGTTATTGTCTCTGATCATGGTTCCCAGGCTGTCTGCACCTGGTTGCTTGCTGGTGTCCTCTCCACGAGATACACAGTGTTCTGCAGTTCTGGAGTCTATGTCTGCAAATCATGCTGATGTGGAATCCCCGGGCCTCAAGACCCTTGGGTTGCAAGTACTCATGTCATTCAGACACTCTCCATTTCTCCGCCAACAGCTCTGGGTCGACATTCAAATTGTGGGTTCTAAGTGTGCTCTTCTCCCCTGGGCCTTTGTCTTTGGCCATGGATCCCTGCCCTCTGAAACACCAACCATCCAATTCTCCCATAATCCCTGTCTACATCCTTCTCCCATGGTCTCACGCCTTCTTCTCTCTTTCGCTGTGGAGTATGAGTTCTAGGCTTCAGGTCCATACGTGCCCATGCCATGTTTACATTGATTTTGTCATCTTCTACTTGTGCTGATGGCTGAAGACAAGCCTGGAGCTCCCAGGCCCTTCTACCATCTCCATGTGCTACAAATGCACTGCGGACTCATATGAAGACATAAGCAAGAAGGCATTCTTGCTCCTTTTGACATGTGGCAGAAAGGGAGAGAGCATCGGGCTATATCGTATCTGTCAGTCACAGAAAGACAACTACCATATGATTGCACTCACTCATGGGATTTTAGAAACATGTGAAAAAGCAAGAAAAAGGGACAGGCAATTAGACTCTCGCCAGCGACACAAAGTGTGGTGTTTGTTCCAGGCAGGCTAGTCAGAAACTGCATTTCTAAAAGTCGGTCAAATGTACATTCAATGCAGGAATTGCGCCCGAATGGGGGTAACGTGAGTTTCCACTGTGTTTGAAGGTGAAATGTGATCTGGAATAGAGCAGCTTCATATCTCTTAAAATATCATTCAGCGTTTTGTGAAACACACACACACACACACACACACACACACACACACAAACACACACACAAACACACACACAAACACACTAAAAAGAGTCCCAGAGAAGATAGGGAGCAAGTGAGGAATAGCACTCATAGAAGCAAAATTCAGAGAAAATACCATTAAAAAACAAAAGCTCCGAGAATCAAAGAAACAAACAGTCCAAACTGGATAAGTTGACTCCTTACCTTTCAAGAATTAATTAATTAATTAAACAACCTTACCTAAAAGACCACTCCACACAAGTATACCAGCATACCGGAGTGAAAAGGATAAATTCCAAGTCACATACGCACTACCATGACAAGATCATGAGTCAAACATATTTGACGTCTCAGGTAATATCTTTTGAAGCAGCTTTGGAGGCTTTTGAAGCAATCCTTAAACATCTCCCAACACACAGAAAGCCAGGTTCAAATCAATTCCCTGGTGCACAACTCGAGACATTTAATGGTAGTGTCGGCTTTTCTCATCTATTCCCAAAATGTTGGAAGAGGCAAGACTCTGATTTACAATGTCCAAAGACCCAATTCACATAAGGACCTTTTAGGAAACCAATTGCATACCATTTTAATCAGTAAGATAATAAAACTAGAATTCATTTCTCTACTCTTTCTTTCTTCACCTACATGTGAAATGGCCTGTTCTGCTTTCCCGTCATTATTTTTTCTTATATTTGGCAAGCCAGTCTTTCATCCATCTAACGTTTTTTGACATAGTGTTCCCTGATTCTTTAGTTACATATACCATCAAGGGCTCATCCTCATATAATGCCACACCACCACACTACCCTTATAGAGTTACCTCTTTACATCATGTCCTGTTCTCCTCTAACCCTCAGCTTTATCCCCAGAGTCTGAGTCTCTCCTGGTGCGTCTCACTGAATTCTAATCCTTTCATTTTCCATTACTAATACTCATGTCCATGGTATACCTCATGGGCCACCTAGGAGTGAATCCATAGGATATATCCCTTGGTCTGCTTGCATTTTCATTTGGAAATCATCTTCTTTATCATCATCTTCATAATCATCTTTATCCAATAGCCCTTACAAGGGGATCTCGGCTCCTTCCACTCTGATGCTAGAGGGGGCATCGTATGCCATCGATGTTGGCCGTTCATTTTCATCTGTATAAAGAGAGTTCCTCAACATGGCTCTCCCAACAAAAATGGCATTGTGCATTAAATAATGATGACAAGGAGTACTGACCAGGGCTCTTTCTTTAGGGGTGGCGATCATGCAGAATTTCACTCTGCATGAAGCCTTTGCAACGGTGTTTAATGTAATGTCAGGTAGACAAAGCCTTCTTCCCTTAGGATTGGTATTTCAGGACACTAGCAGTTAAGGACACGGACAGCACAACCCATCCCTGCCTTGGCAATTTTCCTGGAATGATGAATTTCCTTCCCTTCTTCCTTCCTCAACTTCCATACTGACCAAGCACCAAAGGCAGACCTTACAGCCAAGAAACCATAGGAAACAGAAGCTAAGAATGGACCCTCTCACCCAAGGATATCCAACCTCCCAGAGACCTAGTAGTAGCCAAGAGGACTCGCTGTCGATTGAGATCTCTAGAAATTGCAGGGGAAAGAGGAACACCTTGCTCTCTCTGGAGAAATGTCGGTCTAAAGAATTGTACACAGAACATCGTTTTCTTTTCTCTTTGTAGAGAAAGTGGAAGTGGGAATGAAATAGAAAAGACCAACTGAGATCATGATCAGGCTAACAGGGCTCTTTCTTTTTCCTTCCCAGAAATTTCTACATGAAGCCATAGGACTCAGAAATCATGAGAATGGGATTGCTGCTTCAGTGAAGTCAGCTTCTGTGACGTCACAAAGTTCTGAGTTCCTAGCAACCACTCCTCACCAAACCACGCCTCATCACTTCACCTGGCTGGAGTAGTTCTGGGTCAGCCAGGAGTATCAAAATCACTCCAATCCGCTGGAGCTGCCTGGGTATTTCCCCAAGAGAGTTTGGGAAGCGATTTGGGATCACCTTCTCCATGTCCGAATTTGTAGTCTTTGGCCAGAACTGTCACCACCAAACCTCTGGACACCTGAGAGGGGCAAGAATCCACAATTCCATATTACCAACATAAGGTCAAGAAGGAGTCAGGAGTAAAAGCAGCCTCACACGGGGAACTCCATTCCATACACATGTTCATGGTACTCACACATTTTCAGGATGCTTCTGACCAGTAAAAGCGCCCCCCACCCACCAAGGAAAGCTCAGAGTTAACACCCAGAACCATACCAAAGACATGTCCGGAGTCGTCAACTGTGAGGACACGAGTTCTTCTTGCATCTCCAGAAATCGTGCCATAAATGCCTCCCAATATTCACAGCTCACCAAACATTAAAGGCAGAACCTACTCCCTAGAGGCTTAGGCCCAGGACGGACTCACCTGAATGGAGCTCACAGGAGCAAGCACGGAGCCTCTTGGAAGAGAACCAATTCACACGGGAATCCTTTGGAATAGGCTTTCGGGCAAGTTTCAGGAATACAACATGAATCTACAAAAGGTCTCTGTCTTCTCTGTATTTTAAACCTGCCTTCTCTTATCTACCCTGAAGATAATTTCCTTAGGAAGTATAGCTCATGGAGTGCCCAAAGGCTGGCACTTGAGAGAGTCTCAGGTGTGTGTGACATGCTCTCTGGGGTTGTGTTGTGGCTGTCCACTCTACTGTGGATTCGTCCTCTGCAGAGGCTCTCATTGCCTTCCATTCAGAGTGTGTGGGGTCTGGGCCAAATATGGTGAGGTTAAGCTTCGTATATTTGGTGTGCCAATGAACGTGACTTTCAACCCACTCCACAAAACTTCAGGCCTGCTGAATTCTGTGGCCAGGTGAGAGGATGTGGGCAGGGCTTTCTTCTAGTCCGCTGCAGGATTTCCTGTTCTACTGGGACTAAGCAACGTGGCCTGAAGAAGACAGTCCCAACAGTTTTCCAGGTATGGGAATCCGTGATTGCTGGTTGGGCAGCTAATGTCCTCACTGTCCTACCTGTGGCCACTTCTCAGTCTTGATGCTGGCAGTTGTTCTTTGGCGCCAAGTTCTTTGGCGCCCATCGAGGTACCTCCTCGAACACTGCCCATCACCAAAGCACACCAAGAAATGATAATCTTAACACAGTGTCAACAGTTATTGTCTCTGATCATGGTTCCCAGGCTGTCTGCACCTGGTTGCTTGCTGGTGTCCTCTCCACGAGATACACAGTGTTCTGCAGTTCTGGAGTCTATGTCTGCAAATCATGCTGATGTGGAATCCCCGGGCCTCAAGACCCTTGGGTTGCAAGTACTCATGTCATTCAGACACTCTCCATTTCTCCGCCAACAGCTCTGGGTCGACATTCAAATTGTGGGTTCTAAGTGTGCTCTTCTCCCCTGGGCCTTTGTCTTTGGCCATGGATCCCTGCCCTCTGAAACACCAACCATCCAATTCTCCCATAATCCCTGTCTACATCCTTCTCCCATGGTCTCACGCCTTCTTCTCTCTTTCGCTGTGGAGTATGAGTTCTAGGCTTCAGGTCCATACGTGCCCATGCCATGTTTACATTGATTTTGTCATCTTCTACTTGTGCTGATGGCTGAAGACAAGCCTGGAGCTCCCAGGCCCTTCTACCATCTCCATGTGCTACAAATGCACTGCGGACTCTTATGAAGCCATAAGCAAGAAGGCATTCTTGCTCCTTTTGACATGTGGCAGAAAGGGAGAGAGCATCGGGCTATATCGTATCTGTCAGTCACAGAAAGACAACTACCATATGATTGCACTCACTCATGGGATTTTAGAAACATGTGAAAAAGCAAGAAAAAGGGACAGGCAATTAGACTCTCGCCAGCGACACAAAGTGTGGTGTTTGTTCCAGGCAGGCTAGTCAGAAACTGCATTTCTAAAAGTCGGTCAAATGTACATTCAATGCAGGAATTGCGCCCGAATGGGGGTAACGTGAGTTTCCACTGTGTTTGAAGGTGAAATGTGATCTGGAATAGAGCAGCTTCATATCTCTTAAAATATCATTCAGCGTTTTGTGAAACACACACACACACACACACACACACACACACACACACACACACACAAACACACACACAAACACACTAAAAAGAGTCCCAGAGAAGATAGGGAGCAAGTGAGGAATAGCACTCATAGAAGCAAAATTCAGAGAAAATACCATTAAAAAACAAAAGCTCCGAGAATCAAAGAAACAAACAGTCCAAACTGGATAAGTTGACTCCTTACCTTTCAAGAATTAAATAATTAATTAAACAACCTTACCTAAAAGACCACTCCACACAAGTATACCAGCATACCGGAGTGAAAAGGATAAATTCCAAGTCACATACGCACTACCATGACAAGATCATGAGTCAAACATATTTGACGTCTCAGGTAATATCTTTTGAAGCAGCTTTGGAAGCTTTTGAAGCAATCCTTAAACATCTCCCAACACAGAGAAAGCCAGGTTCAAATCAATTCCCTGGTGCACAACTCGAGACATTTAATGGTAGTGTCGGCTTTTCTCATCTATTCCCAAAATGTTGGAAGAGGCAAGACTCTGATTTACAATGTCCAAAGACCCAATTCTCATAAGGACCTTTTAGGAAACCAATTGCATACCATTTTAATCAGTAAGATAATAAAACTAGAATTCATTTCTCTACTCTTTCTTTCTTCACCTACATGTGAAATGGCCTGTTCTGCTTTCCCGTCATTATTTTTTCTTATATTTGGCAAGCCAGTCTTTCATCCATCTAACGTTTTTTGACATAGTGTTCCCTGATTCTTTAGTTACATATACCATCAAGGGCTCATCCTCATATAATGCCACACCACCACACTACCCTTATAGAGTTACCTCTTTACATCATGTCCTGTTCTCCTCTAACCCTCAGCTTTATCCCCAGAGTCTGAGTCTCTCCTGGTGCGTCTCACTGAATTCTAATCCTTTCATTTTCCATTACTAATACTCATGTCCATGGTATACCTCATGGGCCACCTAGGAGTGAATCCATAGGATATATCCCTTGGTCTGCTTGCATTTTCATTTGGAAATCATCTTCTTTATCATCATCTTCATAATCATCTTTATCCAATAGCCCTTACAAGGGGATCTCGGCTCCTTCCACTCTGATGCTAGAGGGGGCATCGTATGCCATCGATGTTGGCCGTTCATTTTCATCTGTATAAAGAGAGTTCCTCAACATGGCTCTCCCAACAAAAATGGCATTGTGCATTAAATAATGATGACAAGGAGTACTGACCAGGGCTCTTTCTTTAGGGGTGGCGATCATGCAGAATTTCACTCTGCATGAAGCCTTTGCAACGGTGTTTAATGTAATGTCAGGTAGACAAAGCCTTCTTCCCTTAGGATTGGTATTTCAGGACACTAGCAGTTAAGGACACGGACAGCACAACCCATCCCTGCCTTGGCAATTTTCCTGGAATGATGAATTTCCTTCCCTTCTTCCTTCCTCAACTTCCATACTGACCAAGCACCAAAGGCAGACCTTACAGCCAAGAAACCATAGGAAACAGAAGCTAAGAATGGACCCTCTCACCCAAGGATATCCAACCTCCCAGAGACCTAGTAGTAGCCAAGAGGACTCGCTGTCGATTGAGATCTCTAGAAATTGCAGGGGAAAGAGGAACACCTTGCTCTCTCTGGAGAAATGTCGGTCTAAAGAATTGTACACAGAACATCGTTTTCTTTTCTCTTTGTAGAGAAAGTGGAAGTGGGAATGAAATAGAAAAGACCAACTGAGATCATGATCAGGCTAACAGGGCTCTTTCTTTTT
The DNA here is from genome assembly GCF_922984935.1 of Meles meles. Classification (NCBI taxonomy): domain Eukaryota; kingdom Metazoa; phylum Chordata; class Mammalia; order Carnivora; family Mustelidae; genus Meles; species Meles meles. The sequence continues at coordinate 26,211,663 of NC_060088.1, read as the reverse complement.
CCTTCCCAGAAATTTCTACATGAAGCCATAGGACTCAGAAATCATGAGAATGGGATTGCTGCTTCAGTGAAGTCAGCTTCTGTGACGTCACAAAGTTCTGAGTTCCTAGCAACCACTCCTCACCAAACCACGCCTCATCACTTCACCTGGCTGGAGTAGTTCTGGGTCAGCCAGGAGTATCAAAATCACTCCAATCCGCTGGAGCTGCCTGGGTATTTCCCCAAGAGAGTTTGGGAAGCGATTTGGGATCACCTTCTCCATGTCCGAATTTGTAGTCTTTGGCCAGAACTGTCACCACCAAACCTCTGGACACCTGAGAGGGGCAAGAATCCACAATTCCATATTACCAACATAAGGTCAAGAAGGAGTCAGGAGTAAAAGCAGCCTCACACGGGGAACTCCATTCCATACACATGTTCATGGTACTCACACATTTTCAGGATGCTTCTGACCAGTAAAAGCGCCCCCCACCCACCAAGGAAAGCTCAGAGTTAACACCCAGAACCATACCAAAGACATGTCCGGAGTCGTCAACTGTGAGGACACGAGTTCTTCTTGCATCTCCAGAAATCGTGCCATAAATGCCTCCCAATATTCACAGCTCACCAAACATTAAAGGCAGAACCTACTCCCTAGAGGCTTAGGCCCAGGACGGACTCACCTGAATGGAGCTCACAGGAGCAAGCACGGAGCCTCTTGGAAGAGAACCAATTCACACGGGAATCCTTTGGAATAGGCTTTCGGGCAAGTTTCAGGAATACAACATGAATCTACAAAAGGTCTCTGTCTTCTCTGTATTTTAAACCTGCCTTCTCTTATCTACCCTGAAGATAATTTCCTTAGGAAGTATAGCTCATGGAGTGCCCAAAGGCTGGCACTTGAGAGAGTCTCAGGTGTGTGTGACATGCTCTCTGGGGTTGTGTTGTGGCTGTCCACTCTACTGTGGATTCGTCCTCTGCAGAGGCTCTCATTGCCTTCCATTCAGAGTGTGTGGGGTCTGGGCCAAATATGGTGAGGTTAAGCTTCGTATATTTGGTGTGCCAATGAACGTGACTTTCAACCCACTCCACAAAACTTCAGGCCTGCTGAATTCTGTGGCCAGGTGAGAGGATGTGGGCAGGGCTTTCTTCTAGTCCGCTGCAGGATTTCCTGTTCTACTGGGACTAAGCAACGTGGCCTGAAGAAGACAGTCCCAACAGTTTTCCAGGTATGGGAATCCGTGATTGCTGGTTGGGCAGCTAATGTCCTCACTGTCCTACCTGTGGCCACTTCTCAGTCTTGATGCTGGCAGTTGTTCTTTGGCGCCAAGTTCTTTGGCGCCCATCGAGGTACCTCCTCGAACACTGCCCATCACCAAAGCACACCAAGAAATGATAATCTTAACACAGTGTCAACAGTTATTGTCTCTGATCATGGTTCCCAGGCTGTCTGCACCTGGTTGCTTGCTGGTGTCCTCTCCACGAGATACACAGTGTTCTGCAGTTCTGGAGTCTATGTCTGCAAATCATGCTGATGTGGAATCCCCGGGCCTCAAGACCCTTGGGTTGCAAGTACTCATGTCATTCAGACACTCTCCATTTCTCCGCCAACAGCTCTGGGTCGACATTCAAATTGTGGGTTCTAAGTGTGCTCTTCTCCCCTGGGCCTTTGTCTTTGGCCATGGATCCCTGCCCTCTGAAACACCAACCATCCAATTCTCCCATAATCCCTGTCTACATCCTTCTCCCATGGTCTCACGCCTTCTTCTCTCTTTCGCTGTGGAGTATGAGTTCTAGGCTTCAGGTCCATACGTGCCCATGCCATGTTTACATTGATTTTGTCATCTTCTACTTGTGCTGATGGCTGAAGACAAGCCTGGAGCTCCCAGGCCCTTCTACCATCTCCATGTGTTACAAATGCACTGCGGACTCTTATGAAGCCATAAGCAAGAAGGCATTCTTGCTCCTTTTGACATGTGGCAGAAAGGGAGAGAGCATCGGGCTATATCGTATCTGTCAGTCACAGAAAGACAACTACCATATGATTGCACTCACTCATGGGATTTTAGAAACATGTGAAAAGGCAAGAAAAAGGGACAGGCAATTAGACTCTCACCAGCGACACAAAGTGTGGTGTTTGTTCCAGGCAGGCTAGTCAGAAACTGCATTTCTAAAAGTCGGTCAAATGTACATTCAATGCAGGAATTGCGCCCGAATGGGGGTAACGTGAGTTTCCACTGTGTTTGAAGGTGAAATGTGATCTGGAATAGAGCAGCTTCATATCTCTTAAAATATCATTCAGCGTTTTGTGAAACACACACACACACACACACACACACACACACACACACACACACACACACACAACACACTAAAAAGAGTCCCAGAGAAGATAGGGAGCAAGTGAGGAATAGCACTCATAGAAGCAAAATTCAGAGAAAATACCATTAAAAAACAAAAGCTCCGAGAATCAAAGAAACAAACAGTCCAAACTGGATAAGTTGACTCCTTACCTTTCAAGAATTAAATAATTAATTAAACAACCTTACCTAAAAGACCACTCCACACAAGTATACCAGCATACCGGAGTGAAAAGGATAAATTCCAAGTCACATACGCACTACCATGACAAGATCATGAGTCAAACATATTTGACGTCTCAGGTAATATCTTTTGAAGCAGCTTTGGAGGCTTTTGAAGCAATCCTTAAACATCTCCCAACACACAGAAAGCCAGGTTCAAATCAATTCCCTGGTGCACAACTCGAGACATTTAATGGTAGTGTCGGCTTTTCTCATCTATTCCCAAAATGTTGGAAGAGGCAAGACTCTGATTTACAATGTCCAAAGACCCAATTCACATAAGGACCTTTTAGGAAACCAATTGCATACCATTTTAATCAGTAAGATAATAAAACTAGAATTCATTTCTCTACTCTTTCTTTCTTCACCTACATGTGAAATGGCCTGTTCTGCTTTCCCGTCATTATTTTTTCTTATATTTGGCAAGCCAGTCTTTCATCCATCTAACGTTTTTTGACATAGTGTTCCCTGATTCTTTAGTTACATATACCATCAAGGGCTCATCCTCATATAATGCCACACCACCACACTACCCTTATAGAGTTACCTCTTTACATCATGTCCTGTTCTCCTCTAACCCTCAGCTTTATCCCCAGAGTCTGAGTCTCTCCTGGTGCGTCTCACTGAATTCTAATCCTTTCATTTTCCATTACTAATACTCATGTCCATGGTATACCTCATGGGCCACCTAGGAGTGAATCCATAGGATATATCCCTTGGTCTGCTTGCATTTTCATTTGGAAATCATCTTCTTTATCATCATCTTCATAATCATCTTTATCCAATAGCCCTTACAAGGGGATCTCGGCTCCTTCCACTCTGATGCTAGAGGGGGCATCGTATGCCATCGATGTTGGCCGTTCATTTTCATCTGTATAAAGAGAGTTCCTCAACATGGCTCTCCCAACAAAAATGGCATTGTGCATTAAATAATGATGACAAGGAGTACTGACCAGGGCTCTTTCTTTAGGGGTGGCGATCATGCAGAATTTCACTCTGCATGAAGCCTTTGCAACGGTGTTTAATGTAATGTCAGGTAGACAAAGCCTTCTTCCCTTAGGATTGGTATTTCAGGACACTAGCAGTTAAGGACACGGACAGCACAACCCATCCCTGCCTTGGCAATTTTCCTGGAATGATGAATTTCCTTCCCTTCTTCCTTCCTCAACTTCCATACTGACCAAGCACCAAAGGCAGACCTTACAGCCAAGAAACCATAGGAAACAGAAGCTAAGAATGGACCCTCTCACCCAAGGATATCCAACCTCCCAGAGACCTAGTAGTAGCCAAGAGGACTCGCTGTCGATTGAGATCTCTAGAAATTGCAGGGGAAAGAGGAACACCTTGCTCTCTCTGGAGAAATGTCGGTCTAAAGAATTGTACACAGAACATCGTTTTCTTTTCTCTTTGTAGAGAAAGTGGAAGTGGGAATGAAATAGAAAAGACCAACTGAGATCATGATCAGGCTAACAGGGCTCTTTCTTTTTCCTTCCCAGAAATTTCTACATGAAGCCATAGGACTCAGAAATCATGAGAATGGGATTGCTGCTTCAGTGAAGTCAGCTTCTGTGACGTCACAAAGTTCTGAGTTCCTAGCAACCACTCCTCACCAAACCACGCCTCATCACTTCACCTGGCTGGAGTAGTTCTGGGTCAGCCAGGAGTATCAAAATCACTCCAATCCGCTGGAGCTGCCTGGGTATTTCCCCAAGAGAGTTTGGGAAGCGATTTGGGATCACCTTCTCCATGTCCGAATTTGTAGTCTTTGGCCAGAACTGTCACCACCAAACCTCTGGACACCTGAGAGGGGCAAGAATCCACAATTCCATATTACCAACATAAGGTCAAGAAGGAGTCAGGAGTAAAAGCAGCCTCACACGGGGAACTCCATTCCATACACATGTTCATGGTACTCACACATTTTCAGGATGCTTCTGACCAGTAAAAGCGCCCCCCACCCACCAAGGAAAGCTCAGAGTTAACACCCAGAACCATACCAAAGACATGTCCGGAGTCGTCAACTGTGAGGACACGAGTTCTTCTTGCATCTCCAGAAATCGTGCCATAAATGCCTCCCAATATTCACAGCTCACCAAACATTAAAGGCAGAACCTACTCCCTAGAGGCTTAGGCCCAGGACGGACTCACCTGAATGGAGCTCACAGGAGCAAGCACGGAGCCTCTTGGAAGAGAACCAATTCACACGGGAATCCTTTGGAATAGGCTTTCGGGCAAGTTTCAGGAATACAACATGAATCTACAAAAGGTCTCTGTCTTCTCTGTATTTTAAACCTGCCTTCTCTTATCTACCCTGAAGATAATTTCCTTAGGAAGTATAGCTCATGGAGTGCCCAAAGGCTGGCACTTGAGAGAGTCTCAGGTGTGTGTGACATGCTCTCTGGGGTTGTGTTGTGGCTGTCCACTCTACTGTGGATTCGTCCTCTGCAGAGGCTCTCATTGCCTTCCATTCAGAGTGTGTGGGGTCTGGGCCAAATATGGTGAGGTTAAGCTTCGTATATTTGGTGTGCCAATGAACGTGACTTTCAACCCACTCCACAAAACTTCAGGCCTGCTGAATTCTGTGGCCAGGTGAGAGGATGTGGGCAGGGCTTTCTTCTAGTCCGCTGCAGGATTTCCTGTTCTACTGGGACTAAGCAACGTGGCCTGAAGAAGACAGTCCCAACAGTTTTCCAGGTATGGGAATCCGTGATTGCTGGTTGGGCAGCTAATGTCCTCACTGTCCTACCTGTGGCCACTTCTCAGTCTTGATGCTGGCAGTTGTTCTTTGGCGCCAAGTTCTTTGGCGCCCATCGAGGTACCTCCTCGAACACTGCCCATCACCAAAGCACACCAAGAAATGATAATCTTAACACAGTGTCAACAGTTATTGTCTCTGATCATGGTTCCCAGGCTGTCTGCACCTGGTTGCTTGCTGGTGTCCTCTCCACGAGATACACAGTGTTCTGCAGTTCTGGAGTCTATGTCTGCAAATCATGCTGATGTGGAATCCCCGGGCCTCAAGACCCTTGGGTTGCAAGTACTCATGTCATTCAGACACTCTCCATTTCTCCGCCAACAGCTCTGGGTCGACATTCAAATTGTGGGTTCTAAGTGTGCTCTTCTCCCCTGGGCCTTTGTCTTTGGCCATGGATCCCTGCCCTCTGAAACACCAACCATCCAATTCTCCCATAATCCCTGTCTACATCCTTCTCCCATGGTCTCACGCCTTCTTCTCTCTTTCGCTGTGGAGTATGAGTTCTAGGCTTCAGGTCCATACGTGCCCATGCCATGTTTACATTGATTTTGTCATCTTCTACTTGTGCTGATGGCTGAAGACAAGCCTGGAGCTCCCAGGCCCTTCTACCATCTCCATGTGTTACAAATGCACTGCGGACTCTTATGAAGCCATAAGCAAGAAGGCATTCTTGCTCCTTTTGACATGTGGCAGAAAGGGAGAGAGCATCGGGCTATATCGTATCTGTCAGTCACAGAAAGACAACTACCATATGATTGCACTCACTCATGGGATTTTAGAAACATGTGAAAAGGCAAGAAAAAGGGACAGGCAATTAGACTCTCACCAGCGACACAAAGTGTGGTGTTTGTTCCAGGCAGGCTAGTCAGAAACTGCATTTCTAAAAGTCGGTCAAATGTACATTCAATGCAGGAATTGCGCCCGAATGGGGGTAACGTGAGTTTCCACTGTGTTTGAAGGTGAAATGTGATCTGGAATAGAGCAGCTTCATATCTCTTAAAATATCATTCAGCGTTTTGTGAAACACACACACACACACACACACACACACACACACACACACACACACACACACACAAACACACTAAAAAGAGTCCCAGAGAAGATAGGGAGCAAGTGAGGAATAGCACTCATAGAAGCAAAATTCAGAGAAAATACCATTAAAAAACAAAAGCTCCGAGAATCAAAGAAACAAACAGTCCAAACTGGATAAGTTGACTCCTTACCTTTCAAGAATTAAATAATTAATTAAACAACCTTACCTAAAAGACCACTCCACACAAGTATACCAGCATACCGGAGTGAAAAGGATAAATTCCAAGTCACATACGCACTACCATGACAAGATCATGAGTCAAACATATTTGACGTCTCAGGTAATATCTTTTGAAGCAGCTTTGGAGGCTTTTGAAGCAATCCTTAAACATCTCCCAACACACAGAAAGCCAGGTTCAAATCAATTCCCTGGTGCACAACTCGAGACATTTAATGGTAGTGTCGGCTTTTCTCATCTATTCCCAAAATGTTGGAAGAGGCAAGACTCTGATTTACAATGTCCAAAGACCCAATTCACATAAGGACCTTTTAGGAAACCAATTGCATACCATTTTAATCAGTAAGATAATAAAACTAGAATTCATTTCTCTACTCTTTCTTTCTTCACCTACATGTGAAATGGCCTGTTCTGCTTTCCCGTCATTATTTTTTCTTATATTTGGCAAGCCAGTCTTTCATCCATCTAACGTTTTTTGACATAGTGTTCCCTGATTCTTTAGTTACATATACCATCAAGGGCTCATCCTCATATAATGCCACACCACCACACTACCCTTATAGAGTTACCTCTTTACATCATGTCCTGTTCTCCTCTAACCCTCAGCTTTATCCCCAGAGTCTGAGTCTCTCCTGGTGCGTCTCACTGAATTCTAATCCTTTCATTTTCCATTACTAATACTCATGTCCATGGTATACCTCATGGGCCACCTAGGAGTGAATCCATAGGATATATCCCTTGGTCTGCTTGCATTTTCATTTGGAAATCATCTTCTTTATCATCATCTTCATAATCATCTTTATCCAATAGCCCTTACAAGGGGATCTCGGCTCCTTCCACTCTGATGCTAGAGGGGGCATCGTATGCCATCGATGTTGGCCGTTCATTTTCATCTGTATAAAGAGAGTTCCTCAACATGGCTCTCCCAACAAAAATGGCATTGTGCATTAAATAATGATGACAAGGAGTACTGACCAGGGCTCTTTCTTTAGGGGTGGCGATCATGCAGAATTTCACTCTGCATGAAGCCTTTGCAACGGTGTTTAATGTAATGTCAGGTAGACAAAGCCTTCTTCCCTTAGGATTGGTATTTCAGGACACTAGCAGTTAAGGACACGGACAGCACAACCCATCCCTGCCTTGGCAATTTTCCTGGAATGATGAATTTCCTTCCCTTCTTCCTTCCTCAACTTCCATACTGACCAAGCACCAAAGGCAGACCTTACAGCCAAGAAACCATAGGAAACAGAAGCTAAGAATGGACCCTCTCACCCAAGGATATCCAACCTCCCAGAGACCTAGTAGTAGCCAAGAGGACTCGCTGTCGATTGAGATCTCTAGAAATTGCAGGGGAAAGAGGAACACCTTGCTCTCTCTGGAGAAATGTCGGTCTAAAGAATTGTACACAGAACATCGTTTTCTTTTCTCTTTGTAGAGAAAGTGGAAGTGGGAATGAAATAGAAAAGACCAACTGAGATCATGATCAGGCTAACAGGGCTCTTTCTTTTTCCTTCCCAGAAATTTCTACATGAAGCCATAGGACTCAGAAATCATGAGAATGGGATTGCTGCTTCAGTGAAGTCAGCTTCTGTGACGTCACAAAGTTCTGAGTTCCTAGCAACCACTCCTCACCAAACCACGCCTCATCACTTCACCTGGCTGGAGTAGTTCTGGGTCAGCCAGGAGTATCAAAATCACTCCAATCCGCTGGAGCTGCCTGGGTATTTCCCCAAGAGAGTTTGGGAAGCGATTTGGGATCACCTTCTCCATGTCCGAATTTGTAGTCTTTGGCCAGAACTGTCACCACCAAACCTCTGGACACCTGAGAGGGGCAAGAATCCACAATTCCATATTACCAACATAAGGTCAAGAAGGAGTCAGGAGTAAAAGCAGCCTCACACGGGGAACTCCATTCCATACACATGTTCATGGTACTCACACATTTTCAGGATGCTTCTGACCAGTAAAAGCGCCCCCCACCCACCAAGGAAAGCTCAGAGTTAACACCCAGAACCATACCAAAGACATGTCCGGAGTCGTCAACTGTGAGGACACGAGTTCTTCTTGCATCTCCAGAAATCGTGCCATAAATGCCTCCCAATATTCACAGCTCACCAAACATTAAAGGCAGAACCTACTCCCTAGAGGCTTAGGCCCAGGACGGACTCACCTGAATGGAGCTCACAGGAGCAAGCACGGAGCCTCTTGGAAGAGAACCAATTCACACGGGAATCCTTTGGAATAGGCTTTCGGGCAAGTTTCAGGAATACAACATGAATCTACAAAAGGTCTCTGTCTTCTCTGTATTTTAAACCTGCCTTCTCTTATCTACCCTGAAGATAATTTCCTTAGGAAGTATAGCTCATGGAGTGCCCAAAGGCTGGCACTTGAGAGAGTCTCAGGTGTGTGTGACATGCTCTCTGGGGTTGTGTTGTGGCTGTCCACTCTACTGTGGATTCGTCCTCTGCAGAGGCTCTCATTGCCTTCCATTCAGAGTGTGTGGGGTCTGGGCCAAATATGGTGAGGTTAAGCTTCGTATATTTGGTGTGCCAATGAACGTGACTTTCAACCCACTCCACAAAACTTCAGGCCTGCTGAATTCTGTGGCCAGGTGAGAGGATGTGGGCAGGGCTTTCTTCTAGTCCGCTGCAGGATTTCCTGTTCTACTGGGACTAAGCAACGTGGCCTGAAGAAGACAGTCCCAACAGTTTTCCAGGTATGGGAATCCGTGATTGCTGGTTGGGCAGCTAATGTCCTCACTGTCCTACCTGTGGCCACTTCTCAGTCTTGATGCTGGCAGTTGTTCTTTGGCGCCAAGTTCTTTGGCGCCCATCGAGGTACCTCCTCGAACACTGCCCATCACCAAAGCACACCAAGAAATGATAATCTTAACACAGTGTCAACAGTTATTGTCTCTGATCATGGTTCCCAGGCTGTCTGCACCTGGTTGCTTGCTGGTGTCCTCTCCACGAGATACACAGTGTTCTGCAGTTCTGGAGTCTATGTCTGCAAATCATGCTGATGTGGAATCCCCGGGCCTCAAGACCCTTGGGTTGCAAGTACTCATGTCATTCAGACACTCTCCATTTCTCCGCCAACAGCTCTGGGTCGACATTCAAATTGTGGGTTCTAAGTGTGCTCTTCTCCCCTGGGCCTTTGTCTTTGGCCATGGATCCCTGCCCTCTGAAACACCAACCATCCAATTCTCCCATAATCCCTGTCTACATCCTTCTCCCATGGTCTCACGCCTTCTTCTCTCTTTCGCTGTGGAGTATGAGTTCTAGGCTTCAGGTCCATACGTGCCCATGCCATGTTTACATTGATTTTGTCATCTTCTACTTGTGCTGATGGCTGAAGACAAGCCTGGAGCTCCCAGGCCCTTCTACCATCTCCATGTGCTACAAATGCACTGCGGACTCTTATGAAGACATAAGCAAGAAGGCATTCTTGCTCCTTTTGACATGTGGCAGAAAGGGAGAGAGCATCGGGCTATATCGTATCTGTCAGTCACAGAAAGACAACTACCATATGATTGCACTCACTCATGGGATTTTAGAAACATGTGAAAAAGCAAGAAAAAGGGACAGGCAATTAGACTCTCGCCAGCGACACAAAGTGTGGTGTTTGTTCCAGGCAGGCTAGTCAGAAACTGCATTTCTAAAAGTCGGTCAAATGTACATTCAATGCAGGAATTGCGCCCGAATGGGGGTAACGTGAGTTTCCACTGTGTTTGAAGGTGAAATGTGATCTGGAATAGAGCAGCTTCATATCTCTTAAAATATCATTCAGCGTTTTGTGAAACACACACACACACACACACACACACACACACACACAAACACACACACAAACACACACACAAACACACTAAAAAGAGTCCCAGAGAAGATAGGGAGCAAGTGAGGAATAGCACTCATAGAAGCAAAATTCAGAGAAAATACCATTAAAAAACAAAAGCTCTGAGAATCAAAGAAACAAACAGTCCAAACTGGATAAGTTGACTCCTTACCTTTCAAGAATTAAATAATTAATTAAACAACCTTACCTAAAAGACCACTCCACACAAGTATACCAGCATACCGGAGTGAAAAGGATAAATTCCAAGTCACATACGCACTACCATGACAAGATCATGAGTCAAACATATTTGACGTCTCAGGTAATATCTTTTGAAGCAGCTTTGGAGGCTTTTGAAGCAATCCTTAAACATCTCCCAACACACAGAAAGCCAGGTTCAAATCAATTCCCTGGTGCACAACTCGAGACATTTAATGGTAGTGTCGGCTTTTCTCATCTATTCCCAAAATGTTGGAAGAGGCAAGACTCTGATTTACAATGTCCAAAGACCCAATTCACATAAGGACCTTTTAGGAAACCAATTGCATACCATTTTAATCAGTAAGATAATAAAACTAGAATTCATTTCTCTACTCTTTCTTTCTTCACCTACATGTGAAATGGCCTGTTCTGCTTTCCCGTCATTATTTTTTCTTATATTTGGCAAGCCAGTCTTTCATCCATCTAACGTTTTTTGACATAGTGTTCCCTGATTCTTTAGTTACATATACCATCAAGGGCTCATCCTCATATAATGCCACACCACCACACTACCCTTATAGAGTTACCTCTTTACATCATGTCCTGTTCTCCTCTAACCCTCAGCTTTATCCCCAGAGTCTGAGTCTCTCCTGGTGCGTCTCACTGAATTCTAATCCTTTCATTTTCCATTACTAATACTCATGTCCATGGTATACCTCATGGGCCACCTAGGAGTGAATCCATAGGATATATCCCTTGGTCTGCTTGCATTTTCATTTGGAAATCATCTTCTTTATCATCATCTTCATAATCATCTTTATCCAATAGCCCTTACAAGGGGATCTCGGCTCCTTCCACTCTGATGCTAGAGGGGGCATCGTATGCCATCGATGTTGGCCGTTCATTTTCATCTGTATAAAGAGAGTTCCTCAACATGGCTCTCCCAACAAAAATGGCATTGTGCATTAAATAATGATGACAAGGAGTACTGACCAGGGCTCTTTCTTTAGGGGTGGCGATCATGCAGAATTTTACTCTGCATGAAGCCTTTGCAACGGTGTTTAATGTAATGTCAGGTAGACAAAGCCTTCTTCCCTTAGGATTGGTATTTCAGGACACTAGCAGTTAAGGACACGGACAGCACAACCCATCCCTGCCTTGGCAATTTTCCTGGAATGATGAATTTCCTTCCCTTCTTCCTTCCTCAACTTCCATACTGACCAAGCACCAAAGGCAGACCTTACAGCCAAGAAACCATAGGAAACAGAAGCTAAGAATGGACCCTCTCACCCAAGGATATCCAACCTCCCAGAGACCTAGTAGTAGCCAAGAGGACTCGCTGTCGATTGAGATCTCTAGAAATTGCAGGGGAAAGAGGAACACCTTGCTCTCTCTGGAGAAATGTCGGTCTAAAGAATTGTACACAGAACATCGTTTTCTTTTCTCTTTGTAGAGAAAGTGGAAGTGGGAATGAAATAGAAAAGACCAACTGAGATCATGATCAGGCTAACAGGGCTCTTTCTTTTTCCTTCCCAGAAATTTCTACATGAAGCCATAGGACTCAGAAATCATGAGAATGGGATTGCTGCTTCAGTGAAGTCAGCTTCTGTGACGTCACAAAGTTCTGAGTTCCTAGCAACCACTCCTCACCAAACCACGCCTCATCACTTCACCTGGCTGGAGTAGTTCTGGGTCAGCCAGGAGTATCAAAATCACTCCAATCCGCTGGAGCTGCCTGGGTATTTCCCCAAGAGAGTTTGGGAAGCGATTTGGGATCACCTTCTCCATGTCCGAATTTGTAGTCTTTGGCCAGAACTGTCACCACCAAACCTCTGGACACCTGAGAGGGGCAAGAATCCACAATTCCATATTACCAACATAAGGTCAAGAAGGAGTCAGGAGTAAAAGCAGCCTCACACGGGGAACTCCATTCCATACACATGTTCATGGTACTCACACATTTTCAGGATGCTTCTGACCAGTAAAAGCGCCCCCCACCCACCAAGGAAAGCTCAGAGTTAACACCCAGAACCATACCAAAGACATGTCCGGAGTCGTCAACTGTGAGGACACGAGTTCTTCTTGCATCTCCAGAAATCGTGCCATAAATGCCTCCCAATATTCACAGCTCACCAAACATTAAAGGCAGAACCTACTCCCTAGAGGCTTAGGCCCAGGACGGACTCACCTGAATGGAGCTCACAGGAGCAAGCACGGAGCCTCTTGGAAGAGAACCAATTCACACGGGAATCCTTTGGAATAGGCTTTCGGGCAAGTTTCAGGAATACAACATGAATCTACAAAAGGTCTCTGTCTTCTCTGTATTTTAAACCTGCCTTCTCTTATCTACCCTGAAGATAATTTCCTTAGGAAGTATAGCTCATGGAGTGCCCAAAGGCTGGCACTTGAGAGAGTCTCAGGTGTGTGTGACATGCTCTCTGGGGTTGTGTTGTGGCTGTCCACTCTACTGTGGATTCGTCCTCTGCAGAGGCTCTCATTGCCTTCCATTCAGAGTGTGTGGGGTCTGGGCCAAATATGGTGAGGTTAAGCTTCGTATATTTGGTGTGCCAATGAACGTGACTTTCAACCCACTCCACAAAACTTCAGGCCTGCTGAATTCTGTGGCCAGGTGAGAGGATGTGGGCAGGGCTTTCTTCTAGTCCGCTGCAGGATTTCCTGTTCTACTGGGACTAAGCAACGTGGCCTGAAGAAGACAGTCCCAACAGTTTTCCAGGTATGGGAATCCGTGATTGCTGGTTGGGCAGCTAATGTCCTCACTGTCCTACCTGTGGCCACTTCTCAGTCTTGATGCTGGCAGTTGTTCTTTGGCGCCAAGTTCTTTGGCGCCCATCGAGGTACCTCCTCGAACACTGCCCATCACCAAAGCACACCAAGAAATGATAATCTTAACACAGTGTCAACAGTTATTGTCTCTGATCATGGTTCCCAGGCTGTCTGCACCTGGTTGCTTGCTGGTGTCCTCTCCACGAGATACACAGTGTTCTGCAGTTCTGGAGTCTATGTCTGCAAATCATGCTGATGTGGAATCCCCGGGCCTCAAGACCCTTGGGTTGCAAGTACTCATGTCATTCAGACACTCTCCATTTCTCCGCCAACAGCTCTGGGTCGACATTCAAATTGTGGGTTCTAAGTGTGCTCTTCTCCCCTGGGCCTTTGTCTTTGGCCATGGATCCCTGCCCTCTGAAACACCAACCATCCAATTCTCCCATAATCCCTGTCTACATCCTTCTCCCATGGTCTCACGCCTTCTTCTCTCTTTCGCTGTGGAGTATGAGTTCTAGGCTTCAGGTCCATACGTGCCCATGCCATGTTTACATTGATTTTGTCATCTTCTACTTGTGCTGATGGCTGAAGACAAGCCTGGAGCTCCCAGGCCCTTCTACCATCTCCATGTGCTACAAATGCACTGCGGACTCTTATGAAGACATAAGCAAGAAGGCATTCTTGCTCCTTTTGACATGTGGCAGAAAGGGAGAGAGCATCGGGCTATATCGTATCTGTCAGTCACAGAAAGACAACTACCATATGATTGCACTCACTCATGGGATTTTAGAAACATGTGAAAAAGCAAGAAAAAGGGACAGGCAATTAGACTCTCGCCAGCGACACAAAGTGTGGTGTTTGTTCCAGGCAGGCTAGTCAGAAACTGCATTTCTAAAAGTCGGTCAAATGTACATTCAATGCAGGAATTGCGCCCGAATGGGGGTAACGTGAGTTTCCACTGTGTTTGAAGGTGAAATGTGATCTGGAATAGAGCAGCTTCATATCTCTTAAAATATCATTCAGCGTTTTGTGAAACACACACACACACACACACACACACACACACACACAAACACACACACAAACACACACACAAACACACTAAAATGAGTCCCAGAGAAGATAGGGAGCAAGTGAGGAATAGCACTCATAGAAGCAAAATTCAGAGAAAATACCATTAAAAAACAAAAGCTCCGAGAATCAAAGAAACAAACAGTCCAAACTGGATAAGTTGACTCCTTACCTTTCAAGAATTAAATAATTAATTAAACAACCTTACCTAAAAGACCACTCCACACAAGTATACCAGCATACCGGAGTGAAAAGGATAAATTCCAAGTCACATACGCACTACCATGACAAGATCATGAGTCAAACATATTTGACGTCTCAGGTAATATCTTTTGAAGCAGCTTTGGAGGCTTTTGAAGCAATCCTTAAACATCTCCCAACACACAGAAAGCCAGGTTCAAATCAATTCCCTGGTGCACAACTCGAGACATTTAATGGTAGTGTCGGCTTTTCTCATCTATTCCCAAAATGTTGGAAGAGGCAAGACTCTGATTTACAATGTCCAAAGACCCAATTCACATAAGGACCTTTTAGGAAACCAATTGCATACCATTTTAATCAGTAAGATAATAAAACTAGAATTCATTTCTCTACTCTTTCTTTCTTCACCTACATGTGAAATGGCCTGTTCTGCTTTCCCGTCATTATTTTTTCTTATATTTGGCAAGCCAGTCTTTCATCCATCTAACGTTTTTTGACATAGTGTTCCCTGATTCTTTAGTTACATATACCATCAAGGGCTCATCCTCATATAATGCCACACCACCACACTACCCTTATAGAGTTACCTCTTTACATCATGTCCTGTTCTCCTCTAACCCTCAGCTTTATCCCCAGAGTCTGAGTCTCTCCTGGTGCGTCTCACTGAATTCTAATCCTTTCATTTTCCATTACTAATACTCATGTCCATGGTATACCTCATGGGCCACCTAGGAGTGAATCCATAGGATATATCCCTTGGTCTGCTTGCATTTTCATTTGGAAATCATCTTCTTTATCATCATCTTCATAATCATCTTTATCCAATAGCCCTTACAAGGGGATCTCGGCTCCTTCCACTCTGATGCTAGAGGGGGCATCGTATGCCATCGATGTTGGCCGTTCATTTTCATCTGTATAAAGAGAGTTCCTCAACATGGCTCTCCCAACAAAAATGGCATTGTGCATTAAATAATGATGACAAGGAGTACTGACCAGGGCTCTTTCTTTAGGGGTGGCGATCATGCAGAATTTCACTCTGCATGAAGCCTTTGCAACGGTGTTTAATGTAATGTCAGGTAGACAAAGCCTTCTTCCCTTAGGATTGGTATTTCAGGACACTAGCAGTTAAGGACACGGACAGCACAACCCATCCCTGCCTTGGCAATTTTCCTGGAATGATGAATTTCCTTCCCTTCTTCCTTCCTCAACTTCCATACTGACCAAGCACCAAAGGCAGACCTTACAGCCAAGAAACCATAGGAAACAGAAGCTAAGAATGGACCCTCTCACCCAAGGATATCCAACCTCCCAGAGACCTAGTAGTAGCCAAGAGGACTCGCTGTCGATTGAGATCTCTAGAAATTGCAGGGGAAAGAGGAACACCTTGCTCTCTCTGGAGAAATGTCGGTCTAAAGAATTGTACACAGAACATCGTTTTCTTTTCTCTTTGTAGAGAAAGTGGAAGTGGGAATGAAATAGAAAAGACCAACTGAGATCATGATCAGGCTAACAGGGCTCTTTCTTTTTCCTTCCCAGAAATTTCTACATGAAGCCATAGGACTCAGAAATCATGAGAATGGGATTGCTGCTTCAGTGAAGTCAGCTTCTGTGACGTCACAAAGTTCTGAGTTCCTAGCAACCACTCCTCACCAAACCACGCCTCATCACTTCACCTGGCTGGAGTAGTTCTGGGTCAGCCAGGAGTATCAAAATCACTCCAATCCGCTGGAGCTGCCTGGGTATTTCCCCAAGAGAGTTTGGGAAGCGATTTGGGATCACCTTCTCCATGTCCGAATTTGTAGTCTTTGGCCAGAACTGTCACCACCAAACCTCTGGACACCTGAGAGGGGCAAGAATCCACAATTCCATATTACCAACATAAGGTCAAGAAGGAGTCAGGAGTAAAAGCAGCCTCACACGGGGAACT
This sequence comes from Meles meles, assembly GCF_922984935.1. NCBI lineage: Eukaryota > Metazoa > Chordata > Mammalia > Carnivora > Mustelidae > Meles > Meles meles. The sequence goes on along the minus strand of NC_060088.1, from coordinate 26,195,054 downwards.
CCATTCCATACACATGTTCATGGTACTCACACATTTTCAGGATGCTTCTGACCAGTAAAAGCGCCCCCCACCCACCAAGGAAAGCTCAGAGTTAACACCCAGAACCATACCAAAGACATGTCCGGAGTCGTCAACTGTGAGGACACGAGTTCTTCTTGCATCTCCAGAAATCGTGCCATAAATGCCTCCCAATATTCACAGCTCACCAAACATTAAAGGCAGAACCTACTCCCTAGAGGCTTAGGCCCAGGACGGACTCACCTGAATGGAGCTCACAGGAGCAAGCACGGAGCCTCTTGGAAGAGAACCAATTCACACGGGAATCCTTTGGAATAGGCTTTCGGGCAAGTTTCAGGAATACAACATGAATCTACAAAAGGTCTCTGTCTTCTCTGTATTTTAAACCTGCCTTCTCTTATCTACCCTGAAGATAATTTCCTTAGGAAGTATAGCTCATGGAGTGCCCAAAGGCTGGCACTTGAGAGAGTCTCAGGTGTGTGTGACATGCTCTCTGGGGTTGTGTTGTGGCTGTCCACTCTACTGTGGATTCGTCCTCTGCAGAGGCTCTCATTGCCTTCCATTCAGAGTGTGTGGGGTCTGGGCCAAATATGGTGAGGTTAAGCTTCGTATATTTGGTGTGCCAATGAACGTGACTTTCAACCCACTCCACAAAACTTCAGGCCTGCTGAATTCTGTGGCCAGGTGAGAGGATGTGGGCAGGGCTTTCTTCTAGTCCGCTGCAGGATTTCCTGTTCTACTGGGACTAAGCAACGTGGCCTGAAGAAGACAGTCCCAACAGTTTTCCAGGTATGGGAATCCGTGATTGCTGGTTGGGCAGCTAATGTCCTCACTGTCCTACCTGTGGCCACTTCTCAGTCTTGATGCTGGCAGTTGTTCTTTGGCGCCAAGTTCTTTGGCGCCCATCGAGGTACCTCCTCGAACACTGCCCATCACCAAAGCACACCAAGAAATGATAATCTTAACACAGTGTCAACAGTTATTGTCTCTGATCATGGTTCCCAGGCTGTCTGCACCTGGTTGCTTGCTGGTGTCCTCTCCACGAGATACACAGTGTTCTGCAGTTCTGGAGTCTATGTCTGCAAATCATGCTGATGTGGAATCCCCGGGCCTCAAGACCCTTGGGTTGCAAGTACTCATGTCATTCAGACACTCTCCATTTCTCCGCCAACAGCTCTGGGTCGACATTCAAATTGTGGGTTCTAAGTGTGCTCTTCTCCCCTGGGCCTTTGTCTTTGGCCATGGATCCCTGCCCTCTGAAACACCAACCATCCAATTCTCCCATAATCCCTGTCTACATCCTTCTCCCATGGTCTCACGCCTTCTTCTCTCTTTCGCTGTGGAGTATGAGTTCTAGGCTTCAGGTCCATACGTGCCCATGCCATGTTTACATTGATTTTGTCATCTTCTACTTGTGCTGATGGCTGAAGACAAGCCTGGAGCTCCCAGGCCCTTCTACCATCTCCATGTGTTACAAATGCACTGCGGACTCTTATGAAGCCATAAGCAAGAAGGCATTCTTGCTCCTTTTGACATGTGGCAGAAAGGGAGAGAGCATCGGGCTATATCGTATCTGTCAGTCACAGAAAGACAACTACCATATGATTGCACTCACTCATGGGATTTTAGAAACATGTGAAAAAGCAAGAAAAAGGGACAGGCAATTAGACTCTCGCCAGCGACACAAAGTGTGGTGTTTGTTCCAGGCAGGCTAGTCAGAAACTGCATTTCTAAAAGTCGGTCAAATGTACATTCAATGCAGGAATTGCGCCCGAATGGGGGTAACGTGAGTTTCCACTGTGTTTGAAGGTGAAATGTGATCTGGAATAGAGCAGCTTCATATCTCTTAAAATATCATTCAGCGTTTTGTGAAACACACACACACACACACACACACACACACACACACACACACACACACACAAACACACACACAAACACACTAAAAAGAGTCCCAGAGAAGATAGGGAGCAAGTGAGGAATAGCACTCATAGAAGCAAAATTCAGAGAAAATACCATTAAAAAACAAAAGCTCCGAGAATCAAAGAAACAAACAGTCCAAACTGGATAAGTTGACTCCTTACCTTTCAAGAATTAAATAATTAATTAAACAACCTTACCTAAAAGACCACTCCACACAAGTATACCAGCATACCGGAGTGAAAAGGATAAATTCCAAGTCACATACGCACTACCATGACAAGATCATGAGTCAAACATATTTGACGTCTCAGGTAATATCTTTTGAAGCAGCTTTGGAAGCTTTTGAAGCAATCCTTAAACATCTCCCAACACACAGAAAGCCAGGTTCAAATCAATTCCCTGGTGCACAACTCGAGACATTTAATGGTAGTGTCGGCTTTTCTCATCTATTCCCAAAATGTTGGAAGAGGCAAGACTCTGATTTACAATGTCCAAAGACCCAATTCACATAAGGACCTTTTAGGAAACCAATTGCATACCATTTTAATCAGTAAGATAATAAAACTAGAATTCATTTCTCTACTCTTTCTTTCTTCACCTACATGTGAAATGGCCTGTTCTGCTTTCCCGTCATTATTTTTTCTTATATTTGGCAAGCCAGTCTTTCATCCATCTAACGTTTTTTGACATAGTGTTCCCTGATTCTTTAGTTACATATACCATCAAGGGCTCATCCTCATATAATGCCACACCACCACACTACCCTTATAGAGTTACCTCTTTACATCATGTCCTGTTCTCCTCTAACCCTCAGCTTTATCCCCAGAGTCTGAGTCTCTCCTGGTGCGTCTCACTGAATTCTAATCCTTTCATTTTCCATTACTAATACTCATGTCCATGGTATACCTCATGGGCCACCTAGGAGTGAATCCATAGGATATATCCCTTGGTCTGCTTGCATTTTCATTTGGAAATCATCTTCTTTATCATCATCTTCATAATCATCTTTATCCAATAGCCCTTACAAGGGGATCTCGGCTCCTTCCACTCTGATGCTAGAGGGGGCATCGTATGCCATCGATGTTGGCCGTTCATTTTCATCTGTATAAAGAGAGTTCCTCAACATGGCTCTCCCAACAAAAATGGCATTGTGCATTAAATAATGATGACAAGGAGTACTGACCAGGGCTCTTTCTTTAGGGGTGGCGATCATGCAGAATTTCACTCTGCATGAAGCCTTTGCAACGGTGTTTAATGTAATGTCAGGTAGACAAAGCCTTCTTCCCTTAGGATTGGTATTTCAGGACACTAGCAGTTAAGGACACGGACAGCACAACCCATCCCTGCCTTGGCAATTTTCCTGGAATGATGAATTTCCTTCCCTTCTTCCTTCCTCAACTTCCATACTGACCAAGCACCAAAGGCAGACCTTACAGCCAAGAAACCATAGGAAACAGAAGCTAAGAATGGACCCTCTCACCCAAGGATATCCAACCTCCCAGAGACCTAGTAGTAGCCAAGAGGACTCGCTGTCGATTGAGATCTCTAGAAATTGCAGGGGAAAGAGGAACACCTTGCTCTCTCTGGAGAAATGTCGGTCTAAAGAATTGTACACAGAACATCGTTTTCTTTTCTCTTTGTAGAGAAAGTGGAAGTGGGAATGAAATAGAAAAGACCAACTGAGATCATGATCAGGCTAACAGGGCTCTTTCTTTTTCCTTCCCAGAAATTTCTACATGAAGCCATAGGACTCAGAAATCATGAGAATGGGATTGCTGCTTCAGTGAAGTCAGCTTCTGTGACGTCACAAAGTTCTGAGTTCCTAGCAACCACTCCTCACCAAACCACGCCTCATCACTTCACCTGGCTGGAGTAGTTCTGGGTCAGCCAGGAGTATCAAAATCACTCCAATCCGCTGGAGCTGCCTGGGTATTTCCCCAAGAGAGTTTGGGAAGCGATTTGGGATCACCTTCTCCATGTCCGAATTTGTAGTCTTTGGCCAGAACTGTCACCACCAAACCTCTGGACACCTGAGAGGGGCAAGAATCCACAATTCCATATTACCAACATAAGGTCAAGAAGGAGTCAGGAGTAAAAGCAGCCTCACACGGGGAACTCCATTCCATACACATGTTCATGGTACTCACACATTTTCAGGATGCTTCTGACCAGTAAAAGCGCCCCCCACCCACCAAGGAAAGCTCAGAGTTAACACCCAGAACCATACCAAAGACATGTCCGGAGTCGTCAACTGTGAGGACACGAGTTCTTCTTGCATCTCCAGAAATCGTGCCATAAATGCCTCCCAATATTCACAGCTCACCAAACATTAAAGGCAGAACCTACTCCCTAGAGGCTTAGGCCCAGGACGGACTCACCTGAATGGAGCTCACAGGAGCAAGCACGGAGCCTCTTGGAAGAGAACCAATTCACACGGGAATCCTTTGGAATAGGCTTTCGGGCAAGTTTCAGGAATACAACATGAATCTACAAAAGGTCTCTGTCTTCTCTGTATTTTAAACCTGCCTTCTCTTATCTACCCTGAAGATAATTTCCTTAGGAAGTATAGCTCATGGAGTGCCCAAAGGCTGGCACTTGAGAGAGTCTCAGGTGTGTGTGACATGCTCTCTGGGGTTGTGTTGTGGCTGTCCACTCTACTGTGGATTCGTCCTCTGCAGAGGCTCTCATTGCCTTCCATTCAGAGTGTGTGGGGTCTGGGCCAAATATGGGGAGGTTAAGCTTCGTATATTTGGTGTGCCAATGAACGTGACTTTCAACCCACTCCACAAAACTTCAGGCCTGCTGAATTCTGTGGCCAGGTGAGAGGATGTGGGCAGGGCTTTCTTCTAGTCCGCTGCAGGATTTCCTGTTCTACTGGGACTAAGCAACGTGGCCTGAAGAAGACAGTCCCAACAGTTTTCCAGGTATGGGAATCCGTGATTGCTGGTTGGGCAGCTAATGTCCTCACTGTCCTACCTGTGGCCACTTCTCAGTCTTGATGCTGGCAGTTGTTCTTTGGCGCCAAGTTCTTTGGCGCCCATCGAGGTACCTCCTCGAACACTGCCCATCACCAAAGCACACCAAGAAATGATAATCTTAACACAGTGTCAACAGTTATTGTCTCTGATCATGGTTCCCAGGCTGTCTGCACCTGGTTGCTTGCTGGTGTCCTCTCCACGAGATACAGAGTGTTCTGCAGTTCTGGAGTCTATGTCTGCAAATCATGCTGATGTGGAATCCCCGGGCCTCAAGACCCTTGGGTTGCAAGTACTCATGTCATTCAGACACTCTCCATTTCTCCGCCAACAGCTCTGGGTCGACATTCAAATTGTGGGTTCTAAGTGTGCTCTTCTCCCCTGGGCCTTTGTCTTTGGCCATGGATCCCTGCCCTCTGAAACACCAACCATCCAATTCTCCCATAATCCCTGTCTACATCCTTCTCCCATGGTCTCACGCCTTCTTCTCTCTTTCGCTGTGGAGTATGAGTTCTAGGCTTCAGGTCCATACGTGCCCATGCCATGTTTACATTGATTTTGTCATCTTCTACTTGTGCTGATGGCTGAAGACAAGCCTGGAGCTCCCAGGCCCTTCTACCATCTCCATGTGTTACAAATGCACTGCGGACTCTTATGAAGCCATAAGCAAGAAGGCATTCTTGCTCCTTTTGACATGTGGCAGAAAGGGAGAGAGCATCGGGCTATATCGTATCTGTCAGTCACAGAAAGACAACTACCATATGATTGCACTCACTCATGGGATTTTAGAAACATGTGAAAAGGCAAGAAAAAGGGACAGGCAATTAGACTCTCACCAGCGACACAAAGTGTGGTGTTTGTTCCAGGCAGGCTAGTCAGAAACTGCATTTCTAAAAGTCGGTCAAATGTACATTCAATGCAGGAATTGCGCCCGAATGGGGGTAACGTGAGTTTCCACTGTGTTTGAAGGTGAAATGTGATCTGGAATAGAGCAGCTTCATATCTCTTAAAATATCATTCAGCGTTTTGTGAAACACACACACACACACACACACACACACACACACACACACACACACACACACAAACACACTAAAAAGAGTCCCAGAGAAGATAGGGAGCAAGTGAGGAATAGCACTCATAGAAGCAAAATTCAGAGAAAATACCATTAAAAAACAAAAGCTCCGAGAATCAAAGAAACAAACAGTCCAAACTGGATAAGTTGACTCCTTACCTTTCAAGAATTAAATAATTAATTAAACAACCTTACCTAAAAGACCACTCCACACAAGTATACCAGCATACCGGAGTGAAAAGGATAAATTCCAAGTCACATACGCACTACCATGACAAGATCATGAGTCAAACATATTTGACGTCTCAGGTAATATCTTTTGAAGCAGCTTTGGAAGCTTTTGAAGCAATCCTTAAACATCTCCCAACACAGAGAAAGCCAGGTTCAAATCAATTCCCTGGTGCACAACTCGAGACATTTAATGGTAGTGTCGGCTTTTCTCATCTATTCCCAAAATGTTGGAAGAGGCAAGACTCTGATTTACAATGTCCAAAGACCCAATTCTCATAAGGACCTTTTAGGAAACCAATTGCATACCATTTTAATCAGTAAGATAATAAAACTAGAATTCATTTCTCTACTCTTTCTTTCTTCACCTACATGTGAAATGGCCTGTTCTGCTTTCCCGTCATTATTTTTTCTTATATTTGGCAAGCCAGTCTTTCATCCATCTAATGTTTTTTGACATAGTGTTCCCTGATTCTTTAGTTACATATACCATCAAGGGCTCATCCTCATATAATGCCACACCACCACACTACCCTTATAGAGTTACCTCTTTACATCATGTCCTGTTCTCCTCTAACCCTCAGCTTTATCCCCAGAGTCTGAGTCTCTCCTGGTGCGTCTCACTGAATTCTAATCCTTTCATTTTCCATTACTAATACTCATGTCCATGGTATACCTCATGGGCCACCTAGGAGTGAATCCATAGGATATATCCCTTGGTCTGCTTGCATTTTCATTTGGAAATCATCTTCTTTATCATCATCTTCATAATCATCTTTATCCAATAGCCCTTACAAGGGGATCTCGGCTCCTTCCACTCTGATGCTAGAGGGGGCATCGTATGCCATCGATGTTGGCCGTTCATTTTCATCTGTATAAAGAGAGTTCCTCAACATGGCTCTCCCAACAAAAATGGCATTGTGCATTAAATAATGATGACAAGGAGTACTGACCAGGGCTCTTTCTTTAGGGGTGGCGATCATGCAGAATTTCACTCTGCATGAAGCCTTTGCAACGGTGTTTAATGTAATGTCAGGTAGACAAAGCCTTCTTCCCTTAGGATTGGTATTTCAGGACACTAGCAGTTAAGGACACGGACAGCACAACCCATCCCTGCCTTGGCAATTTTCCTGGAATGATGAATTTCCTTCCCTTCTTCCTTCCTCAACTTCCATACTGACCAAGCACCAAAGGCAGACCTTACAGCCAAGAAACCATAGGAAACAGAAGCTAAGAATGGACCCTCTCACCCAAGGATATCCAACCTCCCAGAGACCTAGTAGTAGCCAAGAGGACTCGCTGTCGATTGAGATCTCTAGAAATTGCAGGGGAAAGAGGAACACCTTGCTCTCTCTGGAGAAATGTCGGTCTAAAGAATTGTACACAGAACATCGTTTTCTTTTCTCTTTGTAGAGAAAGTGGAAGTGGGAATGAAATAGAAAAGACCAACTGAGATCATGATCAGGCTAACAGGGCTCTTTCTTTTTCCTTCCCAGAAATTTCTACATGAAGCCATAGGACTCAGAAATCATGAGAATGGGATTGCTGCTTCAGTGAAGTCAGCTTCTGTGACGTCACAAAGTTCTGAGTTCCTAGCAACCACTCCTCACCAAACCACGCCTCATCACTTCACCTGGCTGGAGTAGTTCTGGGTCAGCCAGGAGTATCAAAATCACTCCAATCCGCTGGAGCTGCCTGGGTATTTCCCCAAGAGAGTTTGGGAAGCGATTTGGGATCACCTTCTCCATGTCCGAATTTGTAGTCTTTGGCCAGAACTGTCACCACCAAACCTCTGGACACCTGAGAGGGGCAAGAATCCACAATTCCATATTACCAACATAAGGTCAAGAAGGAGTCAGGAGTAAAAGCAGCCTCACACGGGGAACTCCATTCCATACACATGTTCATGGTACTCACACATTTTCAGGATGCTTCTGACCAGTAAAAGCGCCCCCCACCCACCAAGGAAAGCTCAGAGTTAACACCCAGAACCATACCAAAGACATGTCCGGAGTCGTCAACTGTGAGGACACGAGTTCTTCTTGCATCTCCAGAAATCGTGCCATAAATGCCTCCCAATATTCACAGCTCACCAAACATTAAAGGCAGAACCTACTCCCTAGAGGCTTAGGCCCAGGACGGACTCACCTGAATGGAGCTCACAGGAGCAAGCACGGAGCCTCTTGGAAGAGAACCAATTCACACGGGAATCCTTTGGAATAGGCTTTCGGGCAAGTTTCAGGAATACAACATGAATCTACAAAAGGTCTCTGTCTTCTCTGTATTTTAAACCTGCCTTCTCTTATCTACCCTGAAGATAATTTCCTTAGGAAGTATAGCTCATGGAGTGCCCAAAGGCTGGCACTTGAGAGAGTCTCAGGTGTGTGTGACATGCTCTCTGGGGTTGTGTTGTGGCTGTCCACTCTACTGTGGATTCGTCCTCTGCAGAGGCTCTCATTGCCTTCCATTCAGAGTGTGTGGGGTCTGGGCCAAATATGGGGAGGTTAAGCTTCGTATATTTGGTGTGCCAATGAACGTGACTTTCAACCCACTCCACAAAACTTCAGGCCTGCTGAATTCTGTGGCCAGGTGAGAGGATGTGGGCAGGGCTTTCTTCTAGTCTGCTGCAGGATTTCCTGTTCTACTGGGACTAAGCAACGTGGCCTGAAGAAGACAGTCCCAACAGTTTTCCAGGTATGGGAATCCGTGATTGCTGGTTGGGCAGCTAATGTCCTCACTGTCCTACCTGTGGCCACTTCTCAGTCTTGATGCTGGCAGTTGTTCTTTGGCGCCAAGTTCTTTGGCGCCCATCGAGGTACCTCCTCGAACACTGCCCATCACCAAAGCACACCAAGAAATGATAATCTTAACACAGTGTCAACAGTTATTGTCTCTGATCATGGTTCCCAGGCTGTCTGCACCTGGTTGCTTGCTGGTGTCCTCTCCACGAGATACACAGTGTTCTGCAGTTCTGGAGTCTATGTCTGCAAATCATGCTGATGTGGAATCCCCGGGCCTCAAGACCCTTGGGTTGCAAGTACTCATGTCATTCAGACACTCTCCATTTCTCCGCCAACAGCTCTGGGTCGACATTCAAATTGTGGGTTCTAAGTGTGCTCTTCTCCCCTGGGCCTTTGTCTTTGGCCATGGATCCCTGCCCTCTGAAACACCAACCATCCAATTCTCCCATAATCCCTGTCTACATCCTTCTCCCATGGTCTCACGCCTTCTTCTCTCTTTCGCTGTGGAGTATGAGTTCTAGGCTTCAGGTCCATACGTGCCCATGCCATGTTTACATTGATTTTGTCATCTTCTACTTGTGCTGATGGCTGAAGACAAGCCTGGAGCTCCCAGGCCCTTCTACCATCTCCATGTGCTACAAATGCACTGCGGACTCTTATGAAGCCATAAGCAAGAAGGCATTCTTGCTCCTTTTGACATGTGGCAGAAAGGGAGAGAGCATCGGGCTATATCGTATCTGTCAGTCACAGAAAGACAACTACCATATGATTGCACTCACTCATGGGATTTTAGAAACATGTGAAAAGGCAAGAAAAAGGGACAGGCAATTAGACTCTCACCAGCGACACAAAGTGTGGTGTTTGTTCCAGGCAGGCTAGTCAGAAACTGCATTTCTAAAAGTCGGTCAAATGTACATTCAATGCAGGAATTGCGCCCGAATGGGGGTAACGTGAGTTTCCACTGTGTTTGAAGGTGAAATGTGATCTGGAATAGAGCAGCTTCATATCTCTTAAAATATCATTCAGCGTTTTGTGAAACACACACACACACACACACACACACACACACACACACACACACACAAACACACTAAAAAGAGTCCCAGAGAAGATAGGGAGCAAGTGAGGAATAGCACTCATAGAAGCAAAATTCAGAGAAAATACCATTAAAAAACAAAAGCTCCGAGAATCAAAGAAACAAACAGTCCAAACTGGATAAGTTGACTCCTTACCTTTCAAGAATTAAATAATTAATTAAACAACCTTACCTAAAAGACCACTCCACACAAGTATACCAGCATACCGGAGTGAAAAGGATAAATTCCAAGTCACATACGCACTACCATGACAAGATCATGAGTCAAACATATTTGACGTCTCAGGTAATATCTTTTGAAGCAGCTTTGGAGGCTTTTGAAGCAATCCTTAAACATCTCCCAACACACAGAAAGCCAGGTTCAAATCAATTCCCTGGTGCACAACTCGAGACATTTAATGGTAGTGTCGGCTTTTCTCATCTATTCCCAAAATGTTGGAAGAGGCAAGACTCTGATTTACAATGTCCAAAGACCCAATTCACATAAGGACCTTTTAGGAAACCAATTGCATACCATTTTAATCAGTAAGATAATAAAACTAGAATTCATTTCTCTACTCTTTCTTTCTTCACCTACATGTGAAATGGCCTGTTCTGCTTTCCCGTCATTATTTTTTCTTATATTTGGCAAGCCAGTCTTTCATCCATCTAACGTTTTTTGACATAGTGTTCCCTGATTCTTTAGTTACATATACCATCAAGGGCTCATCCTCATATAATGCCACACCACCACACTACCCTTATAGAGTTACCTCTTTACATCATGTCCTGTTCTCCTCTAACCCTCAGCTTTATCCCCAGAGTCTGAGTCTCTCCTGGTGCGTCTCACTGAATTCTAATCCTTTCATTTTCCATTACTAATACTCATGTCCATGGTATACCTCATGGGCCACCTAGGAGTGAATCCATAGGATATATCCCTTGGTCTGCTTGCATTTTCATTTGGAAATCATCTTCTTTATCATCATCTTCATAATCATCTTTATCCAATAGCCCTTACAAGGGGATCTCGGCTCCTTCCACTCTGATGCTAGAGGGGGCATCGTATGCCATCGATGTTGGCCGTTCATTTTCATCTGTATAAAGAGAGTTCCTCAACATGGCTCTCCCAACAAAAATGGCATTGTGCATTAAATAATGATGACAAGGAGTACTGACCAGGGCTCTTTCTTTAGGGGTGGCGATCATGCAGAATTTCACTCTGCATGAAGCCTTTGCAACGGTGTTTAATGTAATGTCAGGTAGACAAAGCCTTCTTCCCTTAGGATTGGTATTTCAGGACACTAGCAGTTAAGGACACGGACAGCACAACCCATCCCTGCCTTGGCAATTTTCCTGGAATGATGAATTTCCTTCCCTTCTTCCTTCCTCAACTTCCATACTGACCAAGCACCAAAGGCAGACCTTACAGCCAAGAAACCATAGGAAACAGAAGCTAAGAATGGACCCTCTCACCCAAGGATATCCAACCTCCCAGAGACCTAGTAGTAGCCAAGAGGACTCGCTGTCGATTGAGATCTCTAGAAATTGCAGGGGAAAGAGGAACACCTTGCTCTCTCTGGAGAAATGTCGGTCTAAAGAATTGTACACAGAACATCGTTTTCTTTTCTCTTTGTAGAGAAAGTGGAAGTGGGAATGAAATAGAAAAGACCAACTGAGATCATGATCAGGCTAACAGGGCTCTTTCTTTTTCCTTCCCAGAAATTTCTACATGAAGCCATAGGACTCAGAAATCATGAGAATGGGATTGCTGCTTCAGTGAAGTCAGCTTCTGTGACGTCACAAAGTTCTGAGTTCCTAGCAACCACTCCTCACCAAACCACGCCTCATCACTTCACCTGGCTGGAGTAGTTCTGGGTCAGCCAGGAGTATCAAAATCACTCCAATCCGCTGGAGCTGCCTGGGTATTTCCCCAAGAGAGTTTGGGAAGCGATTTGGGATCACCTTCTCCATGTCCGAATTTGTAGTCTTTGGCCAGAACTGTCACCACCAAACCTCTGGACACCTGAGAGGGGCAAGAATCCACAATTCCATATTACCAACATAAGGTCAAGAAGGAGTCAGGAGTAAAAGCAGCCTCACACGGGGAACTCCATTCCATACACATGTTCATGGTACTCACACATTTTCAGGATGCTTCTGACCAGTAAAAGCGCCCCCCACCCACCAAGGAAAGCTCAGAGTTAACACCCAGAACCATACCAAAGACATGTCCGGAGTCGTCAACTGTGAGGACACGAGTTCTTCTTGCATCTCCAGAAATCGTGCCATAAATGCCTCCCAATATTCACAGCTCACCAAACATTAAAGGCAGAACCTACTCCCTAGAGGCTTAGGCCCAGGACGGACTCACCTGAATGGAGCTCACAGGAGCAAGCACGGAGCCTCTTGGAAGAGAACCAATTCACACGGGAATCCTTTGGAATAGGCTTTCGGGCAAGTTTCAGGAATACAACATGAATCTACAAAAGGTCTCTGTCTTCTCTGTATTTTAAACCTGCCTTCTCTTATCTACCCTGAAGATAATTTCCTTAGGAAGTATAGCTCATGGAGTGCCCAAAGGCTGGCACTTGAGAGAGTCTCAGGTGTGTGTGACATGCTCTCTGGGGTTGTGTTGTGGCTGTCCACTCTACTGTGGATTCGTCCTCTGCAGAGGCTCTCATTGCCTTCCATTCAGAGTGTGTGGGGTCTGGGCCAAATATGGTGAGGTTAAGCTTCGTATATTTGGTGTGCCAATGAACGTGACTTTCAACCCACTCCACAAAACTTCAGGCCTGCTGAATTCTGTGGCCAGGTGAGAGGATGTGGGCAGGGCTTTCTTCTAGTCCGCTGCAGGATTTCCTGTTCTACTGGGACTAAGCAACGTGGCCTGAAGAAGACAGTCCCAACAGTTTTCCAGGTATGGGAATCCGTGATTGCTGGTTGGGCAGCTAATGTCCTCACTGTCCTACCTGTGGCCACTTCTCAGTCTTGATGCTGGCAGTTGTTCTTTGGCGCCAAGTTCTTTGGCGCCCATCGAGGTACCTCCTCGAACACTGCCCATCACCAAAGCACACCAAGAAATGATAATCTTAACACAGTGTCAACAGTTATTGTCTCTGATCATGGTTCCCAGGCTGTCTGCACCTGGTTGCTTGCTGGTGTCCTCTCCACGAGATACACAGTGTTCTGCAGTTCTGGAGTCTATGTCTGCAAATCATGCTGATGTGGAATCCCCGGGCCTCAAGACCCTTGGGTTGCAAGTACTCATGTCATTCAGACACTCTCCATTTCTCCGCCAACAGCTCTGGGTCGACATTCAAATTGTGGGTTCTAAGTGTGCTCTTCTCCCCTGGGCCTTTGTCTTTGGCCATGGATCCCTGCCCTCTGAAACACCAACCATCCAATTCTCCCATAATCCCTGTCTACATCCTTCTCCCATGGTCTCACGCCTTCTTCTCTCTTTCGCTGTGGAGTATGAGTTCTAGGCTTCAGGTCCATACGTGCCCATGCCATGTTTACATTGATTTTGTCATCTTCTACTTGTGCTGATGGCTGAAGACAAGCCTGGAGCTCCCAGGCCCTTCTACCATCTCCATGTGCTACAAATGCACTGCGGACTCTTATGAAGCCATAAGCAAGAAGGCATTCTTGCTCCTTTTGACATGTGGCAGAAAGGGAGAGAGCATCGGGCTATATCGTATCTGTCAGTCACAGAAAGACAACTACCATATGATTGCACTCACTCATGGGATTTTAGAAACATGTGAAAAGGCAAGAAAAAGGGACAGGCAATTAGACTCTCACCAGCGACACAAAGTGTGGTGTTTGTTCCAGGCAGGCTAGTCAGAAACTGCATTTCTAAAAGTCGGTCAAATGTACATTCAATGCAGGAATTGCGCCCGAATGGGGGTAACGTGAGTTTCCACTGTGTTTGAAGGTGAAATGTGATCTGGAATAGAGCAGCTTCATATCTCTTAAAATATCATTCAGCGTTTTGTGAAACACACACACACACACACACACACACACACACACACACACACACACACAAACACACTAAAAAGAGTCCCAGAGAAGATAGGGAGCAAGTGAGGAATAGCACTCATAGAAGCAAATTCAGAGAAAATACCATTAAAAAACAAAAGCTCCGAAAATCAAAGAAACAAACAGTCCAAACTGGATAAGTTGACTCCTTACCTTTCAAGAATTAAATAATTAATTAAACAACCTTACCTAAAAGACCACTCCACACAAGTATACCAGCATACCGGAGTGAAAAGGATAAATTCCAAGTCACATACGCACTACCATGACAAGATCATGAGTCAAACATATTTGACGTCTCAGGTAATATCTTTTGAAGCAGCTTTGGAGGCTTTTGAAGCAATCCTTAAACATCTCCCAACACACAGAAAGCCAGGTTCAAATCAATTCCCTGGTGCACAACTCGAGACATTTAATGGTAGTGTCGGCTTTTCTCATCTATTCCCAAAATGTTGGAAGAGGCAAGACTCTGATTTACAATGTCCAAAGACCCAATTCACATAAGGACCTTTTAGGAAACCAATTGCATACCATTTTAATCAGTAAGATAATAAAACTAGAATTCATTTCTCTACTCTTTCTTTCTTCACCTACATGTGAAATGGCCTGTTCTGCTTTCCCGTCATTATTTTTTCTTATATTTGGCAAGCCAGTCTTTCATCCATCTAACGTTTTTTGACATAGTGTTCCCTGATTCTTTAGTTACATATACCATCAAGGGCTCATCCTCATATAATGCCACACCACCACACTACCCTTATAGAGTTACCTCTTTACATCATGTCCTGTTCTCCTCTAACCCTCAGCTTTATCCCCAGAGTCTGAGTCTCTCCTGGTGCGTCTCACTGAATTCTAATCCTTTCATTTTCCATTACTAATACTCATGTCCATGGTATACCTCATGGGCCACCTAGGAGTGAATCCATAGGATATATCCCTTGGTCTGCTTGCATTTTCATTTGGAAATCATCTTCTTTATCATCATCTTCATAATCATCTTTATCCAATAGCCCTTACAAGGGGATCTCGGCTCCTTCCACTCTGATGCTAGAGGGGGCATCGTATGCCATCGATGTTGGCCGTTCATTTTCATCTGTATAAAGAGAGTTCCTCAACATGGCTCTCCCAACAAAAATGGCATTGTGCATTAAATAATGATGACAAGGAGTACTGACCAGGGCTCTTTCTTTAGGGGTGGCGATCATGCAGAATTTCACTCTGCATGAAGCCTTTGCAACGGTGTTTAATGTAATGTCAGGTAGACAAAGCCTTCTTCCCTTAGGATTGGTATTTCAGGACACTAGCAGTTAAGGACACGGACAGCACAACCCATCCCTGCCTTGGCAATTTTCCTGGAATGATGAATTTCCTTCCCTTCTTCCTTCCTCAACTTCCATACTGACCAAGCACCAAAGGCAGACCTTACAGCCAAGAAACCATAGGAAACAGAAGCTAAGAATGGACCCTCTCACCCAAGGATATCCAACCTCCCAGAGACCTAGTAGTAGCCAAGAGGACTCGCTGTCGATTGAGATCTCTAGAAATTGCAGGGGAAAGAGGAACACCTTGCTCTCTCTGGAGAAATGTCGGTCTAAAGAATTGTACACAGAACATCGTTTTCTTTTCTCTTTGTAGAGAAAGTGGAAGTGGGAATGAAATAGAAAAGACCAACTGAGATCATGATCAGGCTAACAGGGCTCTTTCTTTTTCCTTCCCAGAAATTTCTACATGAAGCCATAGGACTCAGAAATCATGAGAATGGGATTGCTGCTTCAGTGAAGTCAGCTTCTGTGACGTCACAAAGTTCTGAGTTCCTAGCAACCACTCCTCACCAAACCACGCCTCATCACTTCACCTGGCTGGAGTAGTTCTGGGTCAGCCAGGAGTATCAAAATCACTCCAATCCGCTGGAGCTGCCTGGGTATTTCCCCAAGAGAGTTTGGGAAGCGATTTGGGATCACCTTCTCCATGTCCGAATTTGTAGTCTTTGGCCAGAACTGTCACCACCAAACCTCTGGACACCTGAGAGGGGCAAGAATCCACAATTCCATATTACCAACATAAGGTCAAGAAGGAGTCAGGAGTAAAAGCAGCCTCACACGGGGAACTCCATTCCATACACATGTTCATGGTACTCACACATTTTCAGGATGCTTCTGACCAGTAAAAGCGCCCCCCACCCACCAAGGAAAGCTCAGAGTTAACACCCAGAACCATACCAAAGACATGTCCGGAGTCGTCAACTGTGAGGACACGAGTTCTTCTTGCATCTCCAGAAATCGTGCCATAAATGCCTCCCAATATTCACAGCTCACCAAACATTAAAGGCAGAACCTACTCCCTAGAGGCTTAGGCCCAGGACGGACTCACCTGAATGGAGCTCACAGGAGCAAGCACGGAGCCTCTTGGAAGAGAACCAATTCACACGGGAATCCTTTGGAATAGGCTTTCGGGCAAGTTTCAGGAATACAACATGAATCTACAAAAGGTCTCTGTCTTCTCTGTATTTTAAACCTGCCTTCTCTTATCTACCCTGAAGATAATTTCCTTAGGAAGTATAGCTCATGGAGTGCCCAAAGGCTGGCACTTGAGAGAGTCTCAGGTGTGTGTGACATGCTCTCTGGGGTTGTGTTGTGGCTGTCCACTCTACTGTGGATTCGTCCTCTGCAGAGGCTCTCATTGCCTTCCATTCAGAGTGTGTGGGGTCTGGGCCAAATATGGTGAGGTTAAGCTTCGTATATTTGGTGTGCCAATGAACGTGACTTTCAACCCACTCCACAAAACTTCAGGCCTGCTGAATTCTGTGGCCAGGTGAGAGGATGTGGGCAGGGCTTTCTTCTAGTCCGCTGCAGGATTTCCTGTTCTACTGGGACTAAGCAACGTGGCCTGAAGAAGACAGTCCCAACAGTTTTCCAGGTATGGGAATCCGTGATTGCTGGTTGGGCAGCTAATGTCCTCACTGTCCTACCTGTGGCCACTTCTCAGTCTTGATGCTGGCAGTTGTTCTTTGGCGCCAAGTTCTTTGGCGCCCATCGAGGTACCTCCTCGAACACTGCCCATCACCAAAGCACACCAAGAAATGATAATCTTAACACAGTGTCAACAGTTATTGTCTCTGATCATGGTTCCCAGGCTGTCTGCACCTGGTTGCTTGCTGGTGTCCTCTCCACGAGATACACAGTGTTCTGCAGTTCTGGAGTCTATGTCTGCAAATCATGCTGATGTGGAATCCCCGGGCCTCAAGACCCTTGGGTTGCAAGTACTCATGTCATTCAGACACTCTCCATTTCTCCGCCAACAGCTCTGGGTCGACATTCAAATTGTGGGTTCTAAGTGTGCTCTTCTCCCCTGGGCCTTTGTCTTTGGCCATGGATCCCTGCCCTCTGAAACACCAACCATCCAATTCTCCCATAATCCCTGTCTACATCCTTCTCCCATGGTCTCACGCCTTCTTCTCTCTTTCGCTGTGGAGTATGAGTTCTAGGCTTCAGGTCCATACGTGCCCATGCCATGTTTACATTGATTTTGTCATCTTCTACTTGTGCTGATGGCTGAAGACAAGCCTGGAGCTCCCAGGCCCTTCTACCATCTCCATGTGCTACAAATGCACTGCGGACTCTTATGAAGCCATAAGCAAGAAGGCATTCTTGCTCCTTTTGACATGTGGCAGAAAGGGAGAGAGCATCGGGCTATATCGTATCTGTCAGTCACAGAAAGACAACTACCATATGATTGCACTCACTCATGGGATTTTAGAAACATGTGAAAAAGCAAGAAAAAGGGACAGGCAATTAGACTCTCACCAGCGACACAAAGTGTGGTGTTTGTTCCAGGCAGGCTAGTCAGAAACTGCATTTCTAAAAGTCGGTCAAATGTACATTCAATGCAGGAATTGCGCCCGAATGGGGGTAACGTGAGTTTCCACTGTGTTTGAAGGTGAAATGTGATCTGGAATAGAGCAGCTTCATATCTCTTAAAATATCATTCAGCGTTTTGTGAAACACACACACACACACACACACACACACACACACACACACACACACACACAAACACACTAAAAAGAGTCCCAGAGAAGATAGGGAGCAAGTGAGGAATAGCACTCATAGAAGCAAAATTCAGAGAAAATACCATTAAAAAACAAAAGCTCCGAGAATCAAAGAAACAAACAGTCCAAACTGGATAAGTTGACTCCTTACCTTTCAAGAATTAAATAATTAATTAAACAACCTTACCTAAAAGACCACTCCACACAAGTATACCAGCATACCGGAGTGAAAAGGATAAATTCCAAGTCACATACGCACTACCATGACAAGATCATGAGTCAAACATATTTGACGTCTCAGGTAATATCTTTTGAAGCAGCTTTGGAGGCTTTTGAAGCAATCCTTAAACATCTCCCAACACACAGAAAGCCAGGTTCAAATCAATTCCCTGGTGCACAACTCGAGACATTTAATGGTAGTGTCGGCTTTTCTCATCTATTCCCAAAATGTTGGAAGAGGCAAGACTCTGATTTACAATGTCCAAAGACCCAATTCACATAAGGACCTTTTAGGAAACCAATTGCATACCATTTTAATCAGTAAGATAATAAAACTAGAATTCATTTCTCTACTCTTTCTTTCTTCACCTACATGTGAAATGGCCTGTTCTGCTTTCCCGTCATTATTTTTTCTTATATTTGGCAAGCCAGTCTTTCATCCATCTAACGTTTTTTGACATAGTGTTCCCTGATTCTTTAGTTACATATACCATCAAGGGCTCATCCTCATATAATGCCACACCACCACACTACCCTTATAGAGTTACCTCTTTACATCATGTCCTGTTCTCCTCTAACCCTCAGCTTTATCCCCAGAGTCTGAGTCTCTCCTGGTGCGTCTCACTGAATTCTAATCCTTTCATTTTCCATTACTAATACTCATGTCCATGGTATACCTCATGGGCCACCTAGGAGTGAATCCATAGGATATATCCCTTGGTCTGCTTGCATTTTCATTTGGAAATCATCTTCTTTATCATCATCTTCATAATCATCTTTATCCAATAGCCCTTACAAGGGGATCTCGGCTCCTTCCACTCTGATGCTAGAGGGGGCATCGTATGCCATCGATGTTGGCCGTTCATTTTCATCTGTATAAAGAGAGTTCCTCAACATGGCTCTCCCAACAAAAATGGCATTGTGCATTAAATAATGATGACAAGGAGTACTGACCAGGGCTCTTTCTTTAGGGGTGGCGATCATGCAGAATTTCACTCTGCATGAAGCCTTTGCAACGGTGTTTAATGTAATGTCAGGTAGACAAAGCCTTCTTCCCTTAGGATTGGTATTTCAGGACACTAGCAGTTAAGGACACGGACAGCACAACCCATCCCTGCCTTGGCAATTTTCCTGGAATGATGAATTTCCTTCCCTTCTTCCTTCCTCAACTTCCATACTGACCAAGCACCAAAGGCAGACCTTACAGCCAAGAAACCATAGGAAACAGAAGCTAAGAATGGACCCTCTCACCCAAGGATATCCAACCTCCCAGAGACCTAGTAGTAGCCAAGAGGACTCGCTGTCGATTGAGATCTCTAGAAATTGCAGGGGAAAGAGGAACACCTTGCTCTCTCTGGAGAAATGTCGGTCTAAAGAATTGTACACAGAACATCGTTTTCTTTTCTCTTTGTAGAGAAAGTGGAAGTGGGAATGAAATAGAAAAGACCAACTGAGATCATGATCAGGCTAACAGGGCTCTTTCTTTTTCCTTCCCAGAAATTTCTACATGAAGCCATAGGACTCAGAAATCATGAGAATGGGATTGCTGCTTCAGTGAAGTCAGCTTCTGTGACGTCACAAAGTTCTGAGTTCCTAGCAACCACTCCTCACCAAACCACGCCTCATCACTTCACCTGGCTGGAGTAGTTCTGGGTCAGCCAGGAGTATCAAAATCACTCCAATCCGCTGGAGCTGCCTGGGTATTTCCCCAAGAGAGTTTGGGAAGCGATTTGGGATCACCTTCTCCATGTCCGAATTTGTAGTCTTTGGCCAGAACTGTCACCACCAAACCTCTGGACACCTGAGAGGGGCAAGAATCCACAATTCCATATTACCAACATAAGGTCAAGAAGGAGTCAGGAGTAAAAGCAGCCTCACACGGGGAACTCCATTCCATACACATGTTCATGGTACTCACACATTTTCAGGATGCTTCTGACCAGTAAAAGCGCCCCCCACCCACCAAGGAAAGCTCAGAGTTAACACCCAGAACCATACCAAAGACATGTCCGGAGTCGTCAACTGTGAGGACACGAGTTCTTCTTGCATCTCCAGAAATCGTGCCATAAATGCCTCCCAATATTCACAGCTCACCAAACATTAAAGGCAGAACCTACTCCCTAGAGGCTTAGGCCCAGGACGGACTCACCTGAATGGAGCTCACAGGAGCAAGCACGGAGCCTCTTGGAAGAGAACCAATTCACACGGGAATCCTTTGGAATAGGCTTTCGGGCAAGTTTCAGGAATACAACATGAATCTACAAAAGGTCTCTGTCTTCTCTGTATTTTAAACCTGCCTTCTCTTATCTACCCTGAAGATAATTTCCTTAGGAAGTATAGCTCATGGAGTGCCCAAAGGCTGGCACTTGAGAGAGTCTCAGGTGTGTGTGACATGCTCTCTGGGGTTGTGTTGTGGCTGTCCACTCTACTGTGGATTCGTCCTCTGCAGAGGCTCTCATTGCCTTCCATTCAGAGTGTGTGGGGTCTGGGCCAAATATGGTGAGGTTAAGCTTCGTATATTTGGTGTGCCAATGAACGTGACTTTCAACCCACTCCACAAAACTTCAGGCCTGCTGAATTCTGTGGCCAGGTGAGAGGATGTGGGCAGGGCTTTCTTCTAGTCCACTGCAGGATTTCCTGTTCTACTGGGACTAAGCAACGTGGCCTGAAGAAGACAGTCCCAACAGTTTTCCAGGTATGGGAATCCGTGATTGCTGGTTGGGCAGCTAATGTCCTCACTGTCCTACCTGTGGCCACTTCTCAGTCTTGATGCTGGCAGTTGTTCTTTGGCGCCAAGTTCTTTGGCGCCATCGAGGTACCTCCTCGAACACTGCCCATCACCAAAGCACACCAAGAAATGATAATCTTAACACAGTGTCAACAGTTATTGTCTCTGATCATGGTTCCCAGGCTGTCTGCACCTGGTTGCTTGCTGGTGTCCTCTCCACGAGATACAGAGTGTTCTGCAGTTCTGGAGTCTATGTCTGCAAATCATGCTGATGTGGAATCCCCGGGCCTCAAGACCCTTGGGTTGCAAGTACTCATGTCATTCAGACACTCTCCATTTCTCCGCCAACAGCTCTGGGTCGACATTCAAATTGTGGGTTCTAAGTGTGCTCTTCTCCCCTGGGCCTTTGTCTTTGGCCATGGATCCCTGCCCTCTGAAACACCAACCATCCAATTCTCCCATAATCCCTGTCTACATCCTTCTCCCATGGTCTCACGCCTTCTTCTCTCTTTCGCTGTGGAGTATGAGTTCTAGGCTTCAGGTCCATACGTGCCCATGCCATGTTTACATTGATTTTGTCATCTTCTACTTGTGCTGATGGCTGAAGACAAGCCTGGAGCTCCCAGGCCCTTCTACCATCTCCATGTGCTACAAATGCACTGCGGACTCATATGAAGCCATAAGCAAGAAGGCATTCTTGCTCCTTTTGACATGTGGCAGAAAGGGAGAGAGCATCGGGCTATATCGTATCTGTCAGTCACAGAAAGACAACTACCATATGATTGCACTCACTCATGGGATTTTAGAAACATGTGAAAAAGCAAGAAAAAGGGACAGGCAATTAGACTCTCGCCAGCGACACAAAGTGTGGTGTTTGTTCCAGGCAGGCTAGTCAGAAACTGCATTTCTAAAAGTCGGTCAAATGTACATTCAATGCAGGAATTGCGCCCGAATGGGGGTAACGTGAGTTTCCACTGTGTTTAAAGGTGAAATGTGATCTGGAATAGAGCAGCTTCATATCTCTTAAAATATCATTCAGCGTTTTGTGAAACACACACACACACACACACACACACACACACACACACACACACACACACAAACACACACACAAACACACACACACACACACTAAAAAGAGTCCCAGAGAAGATAGGGAGCAAGTGAGGAATAGCACTCATAGAAGCAAAATTCAGAGAAAATACCATTAAAAAACAAAAGCTCAGAGAATCAAAGAAACAAACAGTCCAAACTGGATAAGTTGACTCCTTACCTTTCAAGAATTAATTAATTAATTAAACAACCTTACCTAAAAGACCACTCCACACAAGTATACCAGCATACCGGAGTGAAAAGGATAAATTCCAAGTCACATACGCACTACCATGACAAGATCATGAGTCAAACATATTTGACGTCTCAGGTAATATCTTTTGAAGCAGCTTTGGAGGCTTTTGAAGCAATCCTTAAACATCTCCCAACACACAGAAAGCCAGGTTCAAATCAATTCCCTGGTGCACAACTCGAGACATTTAATGGTAGTGTCGGCTTTTCTCATCTATTCCCAAAATGTTGGAAGAGGCAAGACTCTGATTTACAATGTCCAAAGACCCAATTCACATAAGGACCTTTTAGGAAACCAATTGCATACCATTTTAATCAGTAAGATAATAAAACTAGAATTCATTTCTCTACTCTTTCTTTCTTCACCTACATGTGAAATGGCCTGTTCTGCTTTCCCGTCATTATTTTTTCTTATATTTGGCAAGCCAGTCTTTCATCCATCTAACGTTTTTTGACATAGTGTTCCCTGATTCTTTAGTTACATATACCATCAAGGGCTCATCCTCATATAATGCCACACCACCACACTACCCTTATAGAGTTACCTCTTTACATCATGTCCTGTTCTCCTCTAACCCTCAGCTTTATCCCCAGAGTCTGAGTCTCTCCTGGTGCGTCTCACTGAATTCTAATCCTTTCATTTTCCATTACTAATACTCATGTCCATGGTATACCTCATGGGCCACCTAGGAGTGAATCCATAGGATATATCCCTTGGTCTGCTTGCATTTTCATTTGGAAATCATCTTCTTTATCATCATCTTCATAATCATCTTTATCCAATAGCCCTTACAAGGGGATCTCGGCTCCTTCCACTCTGATGCTAGAGGGGGCATCGTATGCCATCGATGTTGGCCGTTCATTTTCATCTGTATAAAGAGAGTTCCTCAACATGGCTCTCCCAACAAAAATGGCATTGTGCATTAAATAATGATGACAAGGAGTACTGACCAGGGCTCTTTCTTTAGGGGTGGCGATCATGCAGAATTTCACTCTGCATGAAGCCTTTGCAACGGTGTTTAATGTAATGTCAGGTAGACAAAGCCTTCTTCCCTTAGGATTGGTATTTCAGGACACTAGCAGTTAAGGACACGGACAGCACAACCCATCCCTGCCTTGGCAATTTTCCTGGAATGATGAATTTCCTTCCCTTCTTCCTTCCTCAACTTCCATACTGACCAAGCACCAAAGGCAGACCTTACAGCCAAGAAACCATAGGAAACAGAAGCTAAGAATGGACCCTCTCACCCAAGGATATCCAACCTCCCAGAGACCTAGTAGTAGCCAAGAGGACTCGCTGTCGATTGAGATCTCTAGAAATTGCAGGGGAAAGAGGAACACCTTGCTCTCTCTGGAGAAATGTCGGTCTAAAGAATTGTACACAGAACATCGTTTTCTTTTCTCTTTGTAGAGAAAGTGGAAGTGGGAATGAAATAGAAAAGACCAACTGAGATCATGATCAGGCTAACAGGGCTCTTTCTTTTTCCTTCCCAGAAATTTCTACATGAAGCCATAGGACTCAGAAATCATGAGAATGGGATTGCTGCTTCAGTGAAGTCAGCTTCTGTGACGTCACAAAGTTCTGAGTTCCTAGCAACCACTCCTCACCAAACCACGCCTCATCACTTCACCTGGCTGGAGTAGTTCTGGGTCAGCCAGGAGTATCAAAATCACTCCAATCCGCTGGAGCTGCCTGGGTATTTCCCCAAGAGAGTTTGGGAAGCGATTTGGGATCACCTTCTCCATGTCCGAATTTGTAGTCTTTGGCCAGAACTGTCACCACCAAACCTCTGGACACCTGAGAGGGGCAAGAATCCACAATTCCATATTACCAACATAAGGTCAAGAAGGAGTCAGGAGTAAAAGCAGCCTCACACGGGGAACTCCATTCCATACACATGTTCATGGTACTCACACATTTTCAGGATGCTTCTGACCAGTAAAAGCGCCCCCCACCCACCAAGGAAAGCTCAGAGTTAACACCCAGAACCATACCAAAGACATGTCCGGAGTCGTCAACTGTGAGGACACGAGTTCTTCTTGCATCTCCAGAAATCGTGCCATAAATGCCTCCCAATATTCACAGCTCACCAAACATTAAAGGCAGAACCTACTCCCTAGAGGCTTAGGCCCAGGACGGACTCACCTGAATGGAGCTCACAGGAGCAAGCACGAAGCCTCTTGGAAGAGAACCAATTCACACGGGAATCCTTTGGAATAGGCTTTCGGGCAAGTTTCAGGAATACAACATGAATCTACAAAAGGTCTCTGTCTTCTCTGTATTTTAAACCTGCCTTCTCTTATCTACCCTGAAGATAATTTCCTTAGGAAGTATAGCTCATGGAGTGCCCAAAGGCTGGCACTTGAGAGAGTCTCAGGTGTGTGTGACATGCTCTCTGGGGTTGTGTTGTGGCTGTCCACTCTACTGTGGATTCGTCCTCTGCAGAGGCTCTCATTGCCTTCCATTCAGAGTGTGTGGGGTCTGGGCCAAATATGGTGAGGTTAAGCTTCGTATATTTGGTGTGCCAATGAACGTGACTTTCAACCCACTCCACAAAACTTCAGGCCTGCTGAATTCTGTGGCCAGGTGAGAGGATGTGGGCAGGGCTTTCTTCTAGTCCGCTGCAGGATTTCCTGTTCTACTGGGACTAAGCAACGTGGCCTGAAGAAGACAGTCCCAACAGTTTTCCAGGTATGGGAATCCGTGATTGCTGGTTGGGCAGCTAATGTCCTCACTGTCCTACCTGTGGCCACTTCTCAGTCTTGATGCTGGCAGTTGTTCTTTGGCGCCAAGTTCTTTGGCGCCCATCGAGGTACCTCCTCGAACACTGCCCATCACCAAAGCACACCAAGAAATGATAATCTTAACACAGTGTCAACAGTTATTGTCTCTGATCATGGTTCCCAGGCTGTCTGCACCTGGTTGCTTGCTGGTGTCCTCTCCACGAGATACAGAGTGTTCTGCAGTTCTGGAGTCTATGTCTGCAAATCATGCTGATGTGGAATCCCCGGGCCTCAAGACCCTTGGGTTGCAAGTACTCATGTCATTCAGACACTCTCCATTTCTCCGCCAACAGCTCTGGGTCGACATTCAAATTGTGGGTTCTAAGTGTGCTCTTCTCCCCTGGGCCTTTGTCTTTGGCCATGGATCCCTGCCCTCTGAAACACCAACCATCCAATTCTCCCATAATCCCTGTCTACATCCTTCTCCCATGGTCTCACGCCTTCTTCTCTCTTTCGCTGTGGAGTATGAGTTCTAGGCTTCAGGTCCATACGTGCCCATGCCATGTTTACATTGATTTTGTCATCTTCTACTTGTGCTGATGGCTGAAGACAAGCCTGGAGCTCCCAGGCCCTTCTACCATCTCCATGTGCTACAAATGCACTGCGGACTCATATGAAGCCATAAGCAAGAAGGCATTCTTGCTCCTTTTGACATGTGGCAGAAAGGGAGAGAGCATCGGGCTATATCGTATCTGTCAGTCACAGAAAGACAACTACCATATGATTGCACTCACTCATGGGATTTTAGAAACATGTGAAAAAGCAAGAAAAAGGGACAGGCAATTAGACTCTCGCCAGCGACACAAAGTGTGGTGTTTGTTCCAGGCAGGCTAGTCAGAAACTGCATTTCTAAAAGTCGGTCAAATGTACATTCAATGCAGGAATTGCGCCCGAATGGGGGTAACGTGAGTTTCCACTGTGTTTAAAGGTGAAATGTGATCTGGAATAGAGCAGCTTCATATCTCTTAAAATATCATTCAGCGTTTTGTGAAACACACACACACACACACACACACACACACACACACACACACAAACACACACACAAACACACACACAAACACACTAAAAAGAGTCCCAGAGAAGATAGGGAGCAAGTGAGGAATAGCACTCATAGAAGCAAAATTCAGAGAAAATACCATTAAAAAACAAAAGCTCAGAGAATCAAAGAAACAAACAGTCCAAACTGGATAAGTTGACTCCTTACCTTTCAAGAATTAATTAATTAATTAAACAACCTTACCTAAAAGACCACTCCACACAAGTATACCAGCATACCGGAGTGAAAAGGATAAATTCCAAGTCACATACGCACTACCATGACAAGATCATGAGTCAAACATATTTGACGTCTCAGGTAATATCTTTTGAAGCAGCTTTGGAGGCTTTTGAAGCAATCCTTAAACATCTCCCAACACACAGAAAGCCAGGTTCAAATCAATTCCCTGGTGCACAACTCGAGACATTTAATGGTAGTGTCGGCTTTTCTCATCTATTCCCAAAATGTTGGAAGAGGCAAGACTCTGATTTACAATGTCCAAAGACCCAATTCACATAAGGACCTTTTAGGAAACCAATTGCATACCATTTTAATCAGTAAGATAATAAAACTAGAATTCATTTCTCTACTCTTTCTTTCTTCACCTACATGTGAAATGGCCTGTTCTGCTTTCCCGTCATTATTTTTTCTTATATTTGGCAAGCCAGTCTTTCATCCATCTAACGTTTTTTGACATAGTGTTCCCTGATTCTTTAGTTACATATACCATCAAGGGCTCATCCTCATATAATGCCACACCACCACACTACCCTTATAGAGTTACCTCTTTACATCATGTCCTGTTCTCCTCTAACCCTCAGCTTTATCCCCAGAGTCTGAGTCTCTCCTGGTGCGTCTCACTGAATTCTAATCCTTTCATTTTCCATTACTAATACTCATGTCCATGGTATACCTCATGGGCCACCTAGGAGTGAATCCATAGGATATATCCCTTGGTCTGCTTGCATTTTCATTTGGAAATCATCTTCTTTATCATCATCTTCATAATCATCTTTATCCAATAGCCCTTACAAGGGGATCTCGGCTCCTTCCACTCTGATGCTAGAGGGGGCATCGTATGCCATCGATGTTGGCCGTTCATTTTCATCTGTATAAAGAGAGTTCCTCAACATGGCTCTCCCAACAAAAATGGCATTGTGCATTAAATAATGATGACAAGGAGTACTGACCAGGGCTCTTTCTTTAGGGGTGGCGATCATGCAGAATTTCACTCTGCATGAAGCCTTTGCAACGGTGTTTAATGTAATGTCAGGTAGACAAAGCCTTCTTCCCTTAGGATTGGTATTTCAGGACACTAGCAGTTAAGGACACGGACAGCACAACCCATCCCTGCCTTGGCAATTTTCCTGGAATGATGAATTTCCTTCCCTTCTTCCTTCCTCAACTTCCATACTGACCAAGCACCAAAGGCAGACCTTACAGCCAAGAAACCATAGGAAACAGAAGCTAAGAATGGACCCTCTCACCCAAGGATATCCAACCTCCCAGAGACCTAGTAGTAGCCAAGAGGACTCGCTGTCGATTGAGATCTCTAGAAATTGCAGGGGAAAGAGGAACACCTTGCTCTCTCTGGAGAAATGTCGGTCTAAAGAATTGTACACAGAACATCGTTTTCTTTTCTCTTTGTAGAGAAAGTGGAAGTGGGAATGAAATAGAAAAGACCAACTGAGATCATGATCAGGCTAACAGGGCTCTTTCTTTTTCCTTCCCAGAAATTTCTACATGAAGCCATAGGACTCAGAAATCATGAGAATGGGATTGCTGCTTCAGTGAAGTCAGCTTCTGTGACGTCACAAAGTTCTGAGTTCCTAGCAACCACTCCTCACCAAACCACGCCTCATCACTTCACCTGGCTGGAGTAGTTCTGGGTCAGCCAGGAGTATCAAAATCACTCCAATCCGCTGGAGCTGCCTGGGTATTTCCCCAAGAGAGTTTGGGAAGCGATTTGGGATCACCTTCTCCATGTCCGAATTTGTAGTCTTTGGCCAGAACTGTCACCACCAAACCTCTGGACACCTGAGAGGGGCAAGAATCCACAATTCCATATTACCAACATAAGGTCAAGAAGGAGTCAGGAGTAAAAGCAGCCTCACACGGGGAACTCCATTCCATACACATGTTCATGGTACTCACACATTTTCAGGATGCTTCTGACCAGTAAAAGCGCCCCCCACCCACCAAGGAAAGCTCAGAGTTAACACCCAGAACCATACCAAAGACATGTCCGGAGTCGTCAACTGTGAGGACACGAGTTCTTCTTGCATCTCCAGAAATCGTGCCATAAATGCCTCCCAATATTCACAGCTCACCAAACATTAAAGGCAGAACCTACTCCCTAGAGGCTTAGGCCCAGGACGGACTCACCTGAATGGAGCTCACAGGAGCAAGCACGGAGCCTCTTGGAAGAGAACCAATTCACACGGGAATCCTTTGGAATAGGCTTTCGGGCAAGTTTCAGGAATACAACATGAATCTACAAAAGGTCTCTGTCTTCTCTGTATTTTAAACCTGCCTTCTCTTATCTACCCTGAAGATAATTTCCTTAGGAAGTATAGCTCATGGAGTGCCCAAAGGCTGGCACTTGAGAGAGTCTCAGGTGTGTGTGACATGCTCTCTGGGGTTGTGTTGTGGCTGTCCACTCTACTGTGGATTCGTCCTCTGCAGAGGCTCTCATTGCCTTCCATTCAGAGTGTGTGGGGTCTGGGCCAAATATGGTGAGGTTAAGCTTCGTATATTTGGTGTGCCAATGAACGTGACTTTCAACCCACTCCACAAAACTTCAGGCCTGCTGAATTCTGTGGCCAGGTGAGAGGATGTGGGCAGGGCTTTCTTCTAGTCCGCTGCAGGATTTCCTGTTCTACTGGGACTAAGCAACGTGGCCTGAAGAAGACAGTCCCAACAGTTTTCCAGGTATGGGAATCCGTGATTGCTGGTTGGGCAGCTAATGTCCTCACTGTCCTACCTGTGGCCACTTCTCAGTCTTGATGCTGGCAGTTGTTCTTTGGCGCCAAGTTCTTTGGCGCCCATCGAGGTACCTCCTCGAACACTGCCCATCACCAAAGCACACCAAGAAATGATAATCTTAACACAGTGTCAACAGTTATTGTCTCTGATCATGGTTCCCAGGCTGTCTGCACCTGGTTGCTTGCTGGTGTCCTCTCCACGAGATACAGAGTGTTCTGCAGTTCTGGAGTCTATGTCTGCAAATCATGCTGATGTGGAATCCCCGGGCCTCAAGACCCTTGGGTTGCAAGTACTCATGTCATTCAGACACTCTCCATTTCTCCGCCAACAGCTCTGGGTCGACATTCAAATTGTGGGTTCTAAGTGTGCTCTTCTCCCCTGGGCCTTTGTCTTTGGCCATGGATCCCTGCCCTCTGAAACACCAACCATCCAATTCTCCCATAATCCCTGTCTACATCCTTCTCCCATGGTCTCACGCCTTCTTCTCTCTTTCGCTGTGGAGTATGAGTTCTAGGCTTCAGGTCCATACGTGCCCATGCCATGTTTACATTGATTTTGTCATCTTCTACTTGTGCTGATGGCTGAAGACAAGCCTGGAGCTCCCAGGCCCTTCTACCATCTCCATGTGCTACAAATGCACTGCGGACTCTTATGAAGCCATAAGCAAGAAGGCATTCTTGCTCCTTTTGACATGTGGCAGAAAGGGAGAGAGCATCGGGCTATATCGTATCTGTCAGTCACAGAAAGACAACTACCATATGATTGCACTCACTCATGGGATTTTAGAAACATGTGAAAAGGCAAGAAAAAGGGACAGGCAATTAGACTCTCACCAGCGACACAAAGTGTGGTGTTTGTTCCAGGCAGGCTAGTCAGAAACTGCATTTCTAAAAGTCGGTCAAATGTACATTCAATGCAGGAATTGCGCCCGAATGGGGGTAACGTGAGTTTCCACTGTGTTTGAAGGTGAAATGTGATCTGGAATAGAGCAGCTTCATATCTCTTAAAATATCATTCAGCGTTTTGTGAACACACACACACACACACACACACACACACACACACAAACACACATACAAACACACACACAAACACACTAAAAAGAGTCCCAGAGAAGATAGGGAGCAAGTGAGGAATAGCACTCATAGAAGCAAAATTCAGAGAAAATACCATTAAAAAACAAAAGCTCCGAGAATCAAAGAAACAAACAGTCCAAACTGGATAAGTTGACTCCTTACCTTTCAAGAATTAATTAATTAATTAAACAACCTTACCTAAAAGACCACTCCACACAAGTATACCAGCATACCGGAGTGAAAAGGATAAATTCCAAGTCACATACGCACTACCATGACAAGATCATGAGTCAAACATATTTGACGTCTCAGGTAATATCTTTTGAAGCAGCTTTGGAGGCTTTTGAAGCAATCCTTAAACATCTCCCAACACACAGAAAGCCAGGTTCAAATCAATTCCCTGGTGCACAACTCGAGACATTTAATGGTAGTGTCGGCTTTTCTCATCTATTCCCAAAATGTTGGAAGAGGCAAGCCTCTGATTTACAATGTCCAAAGACCCAATTCACATAAGGACCTTTTAGGAAACCAATTGCATACCATTTTAATCAGTAAGATAATAAAACTAGAATTCATTTCTCTACTCTTTCTTTCTTCACCTACATGTGAAATGGCCTGTTCTGCTTTCCCGTCATTATTTTTTCTTATATTTGGCAAGCCAGTCTTTCATCCATCTAACGTTTTTTGACATAGTGTTCCCTGATTCTTTAGTTACATATACCATCAAGGGCTCATCCTCATATAATGCCACACCACCACACTACCCTTATAGAGTTACCTCTTTACATCATGTCCTGTTCTCCTCTAACCCTCAGCTTTATCCCCAGAGTCTGAGTCTCTCCTGGTGCGTCTCACTGAATTCTAATCCTTTCATTTTCCATTACTAATACTCATGTCCATGGTATACCTCATGGGCCACCTAGGAGTGAATCCATAGGATATATCCCTTGGTCTGCTTGCATTTTCATTTGGAAATCATCTTCTTTATCATCATCTTCATAATCATCTTTATCCAATAGCCCTTACAAGGGGATCTCGGCTCCTTCCACTCTGATGCTAGAGGGGGCATCGTATGCCATCGATGTTGGCCGTTCATTTTCATCTGTATAAAGAGAGTTCCTCAACATGGCTCTCCCAACAAAAATGGCATTGTGCATTAAATAATGATGACAAGGAGTACTGACCAGGGCTCTTTCTTTAGGGGTGGCGATCATGCAGAATTTCACTCTGCATGAAGCCTTTGCAACGGTGTTTAATGTAATGTCAGGTAGACAAAGCCTTCTTCCCTTAGGATTGGTATTTCAGGACACTAGCAGTTAAGGACACGGACAGCACAACCCATCCCTGCCTTGGCAATTTTCCTGGAATGATGAATTTCCTTCCCTTCTTCCTTCCTCAACTTCCATACTGACCAAGCACCAAAGGCAGACCTTACAGCCAAGAAACCATAGGAAACAGAAGCTAAGAATGGACCCTCTCACCCAAGGATATCCAACCTCCCAGAGACCTAGTAGTAGCCAAGAGGACTCGCTGTCGATTGAGATCTCTAGAAATTGCAGGGGAAAGAGGAACACCTTGCTCTCTCTGGAGAAATGTCGGTCTAAAGAATTGTACACAGAACATCGTTTTCTTTTCTCTTTGTAGAGAAAGTGGAAGTGGGAATGAAATAGAAAAGACCAACTGAGATCATGATCAGGCTAACAGGGCTCTTTCTTTTTCCTTCCCAGAAATTTCTACATGAAGCCATAGGACTCAGAAATCATGAGAATGGGATTGCTGCTTCAGTGAAGTCAGCTTCTGTGACGTCACAAAGTTCTGAGTTCCTAGCAACCACTCCTCACCAAACCACGCCTCATCACTTCACCTGGCTGGAGTAGTTCTGGGTCAGCCAGGAGTATCAAAATCACTCCAATCCGCTGGAGCTGCCTGGGTATTTCCCCAAGAGAGTTTGGGAAGCGATTTGGGATCACCTTCTCCATGTCCGAATTTGTAGTCTTTGGCCAGAACTGTCACCACCAAACCTCTGGACACCTGAGAGGGGCAAGAATCCACAATTCCATATTACCAACATAAGGTCAAGAAGGAGTCAGGAGTAAAAGCAGCCTCACACGGGGAACTCCATTCCATACACATGTTCATGGTACTCACACATTTTCAGGATGCTTCTGACCAGTAAAAGCGCCCCCCACCCACCAAGGAAAGCTCAGAGTTAACACCCAGAACCATACCAAAGACATGTCCGGAGTCGTCAACTGTGAGGACACGAGTTCTTCTTGCATCTCCAGAAATCGTGCCATAAATGCCTCCCAATATTCACAGCTCACCAAACATTAAAGGCAGAACCTACTCCCTAGAGGCTTAGGCCCAGGACGGACTCACCTGAATGGAGCTCACAGGAGCAAGCACGGAGCCTCTTGGAAGAGAACCAATTCACACGGGAATCCTTTGGAATAGGCTTTCGGGCAAGTTTCAGGAATACAACATGAATCTACAAAAGGTCTCTGTCTTCTCTGTATTTTAAACCTGCCTTCTCTTATCTACCCTGAAGATAATTTCCTTAGGAAGTATAGCTCATGGAGTGCCCAAAGGCTGGCACTTGAGAGAGTCTCAGGTGTGTGTGACATGCTCTCTGGGGTTGTGTTGTGGCTGTCCACTCTACTGTGGATTCGTCCTCTGCAGAGGCTCTCATTGCCTTCCATTCAGAGTGTGTGGGGTCTGGGCCAAATATGGTGAGGTTAAGCTTCGTATATTTGGTGTGCCAATGAACGTGACTTTCAACCCACTCCACAAAACTTCAGGCCTGCTGAATTCTGTGGCCAGGTGAGAGGATGTGGGCAGGGCTTTCTTCTAGTCCGCTGCAGGATTTCCTGTTCTACTGGGACTAAGCAACGTGGCCTGAAGAAGACAGTCCCAACAGTTTTCCAGGTATGGGAATCCGTGATTGCTGGTTGGGCAGCTAATGTCCTCACTGTCCTACCTGTGGCCACTTCTCAGTCTTGATGCTGGCAGTTGTTCTTTGGCGCCAAGTTCTTTGGCGCCCATCGAGGTACCTCCTCGAACACTGCCCATCACCAAAGCACACCAAGAAATGATAATCTTAACACAGTGTCAACAGTTATTGTCTCTGATCATGGTTCCCAGGCTGTCTGCACCTGGTTGCTTGCTGGTGTCCTCTCCACGAGATACAGAGTGTTCTGCAGTTCTGGAGTCTATGTCTGCAAATCATGCTGATGTGGAATCCCCGGGCCTCAAGACCCTTGGGTTGCAAGTACTCATGTCATTCAGACACTCTCCATTTCTCCGCCAACAGCTCTGGGTCGACATTCAAATTGTGGGTTCTAAGTGTGCTCTTCTCCCCTGGGCCTTTGTCTTTGGCCATGGATCCCTGCCCTCTGAAACACCAACCATCCAATTCTCCCATAATCCCTGTCTACATCCTTCTCCCATGGTCTCACGCCTTCTTCTCTCTTTCGCTGTGGAGTATGAGTTCTAGGCTTCAGGTCCATACGTGCCCATGCCATGTTTACATTGATTTTGTCATCTTCTACTTGTGCTGATGGCTGAAGACAAGCCTGGAGCTCCCAGGCCCTTCTACCATCTCCATGTGCTACAAATGCACTGCGGACTCTTATGAAGCCATAAGCAAGAAGGCATTCTTGCTCCTTTTGACATGTGGCAGAAAGGGAGAGAGCATCGGGCTATATCGTATCTGTCAGTCACAGAAAGACAACTACCATATGATTGCACTCACTCATGGGATTTTAGAAACATGTGAAAAGGCAAGAAAAAGGGACAGGCAATTAGACTCTCACCAGCGACACAAAGTGTGGTGTTTGTTCCAGGCAGGCTAGTCAGAAACTGCATTTCTAAAAGTCGGTCAAATGTACATTCAATGCAGGAATTGCGCCCGAATGGGGGTAACGTGAGTTTCCACTGTGTTTGAAGGTGAAATGTGATCTGGAATAGAGCAGCTTCATATCTCTTAAAATATCATTCAGCGTTTTGTGAAACACACACACACACACACACACACACAAACACACACACAAACACACTAAAAAGAGTCCCAGAGAAGATAGGGAGCAAGTGAGGAATAGCACTCATAGAAGCAAAATTCAGAGAAAATACCATTAAAAAACAAAAGCTCAGAGAATCAAAGAAACAAACAGTCCAAACTGGATAAGTTGACTCCTTACCTTTCAAGAATTAATTAATTAATTAAACAACCTTACCTAAAAGACCACTCCACACAAGTATACCAGCATACCGGAGTGAAAAGGATAAATTCCAAGTCACATACGCACTACCATGACAAGATCATGAGTCAAACATATTTGACGTCTCAGGTAATATCTTTTGAAGCAGCTTTGGAGGCTTTTGAAGCAATCCTTAAACATCTCCCAACACACAGAAAGCCAGGTTCAAATCAATTCCCTGGTGCACAACTCGAGACATTTAATGGTAGTGTCGGCTTTTCTCATCTATTCCCAAAATGTTGGAAGAGGCAAGACTCTGATTTACAATGTCCAAAGACCCAATTCACATAAGGACCTTTTAGGAAACCAATTGCATACCATTTTAATCAGTAAGATAATAAAACTAGAATTCATTTCTCTACTCTTTCTTTCTTCACCTACATGTGAAATGGCCTGTTCTACTTTCCCATCATTATTTTTTCTTATATTTGGCAAGCCAGTCTTTCATCCATCTAACGTTTTTTGACATAGTGTTCCCTGATTCTTTAGTTACATATACCATCAAGGGCTCATCCTCATATAATGCCACACCACCACACTACCCTTATAGAGTTACCTCTTTACATCATGTCCTGTTCTCCTCTAACCCTCAGCTTTATCCCCAGAGTCTGAGTCTCTCCTGGTGCGTCTCACTGAATTCTAATCCTTTCATTTTCCATTACTAATACTCATGTCCATGGTATACCTCATGGGCCACCTAGGAGTGAATCCATAGGATATATCCCTTGGTCTGCTTGCATTTTCATTTGGAAATCATCTTCTTTATCATCATCTTCATAATCATCTTTATCCAATAGCCCTTACAAGGGGATCTCGGCTCCTTCCACTCTGATGCTAGAGGGGGCATCGTTTGCCATCGATGTTGGCCGTTCATTTTCATCTGTATAAAGAGAGTTCCTCAACATGGCTCTCCCAACAAAAATGGCATTGTGCATTAAATAATGATGACAAGGAGTACTGACCAGGGCTCTTTCTTTAGGGGTGGCGATCATGCAGAATTTCACTCTGCATGAAGCCTTTGCAATGGTGTTTAATGTAATGTCAGGTAGACAAAGCCTTCTTCCCTTAGGATTGGTATTTCAGGACACTAGCAGTTAAGGACACGGACAGCACAACCCATCCCTGCCTTGGCAATTTTCCTGGAATGATGAATTTCCTTCCCTTCTTCCTTCCTCAACTTCCATACTGACCAAGCACCAAAGGAAGACCTCACAGCCAAGAAACCATAGGGAACAGAATCTAAGAATGCACCTTCTCACCCAAGGATATCAAACCTCCCAGAGACCTAATGGTAGCAAGAGGCCTCACGGTTGATTGAGATCTCTAAAAATTGCAGTGGAAATAGGAACACCTTGCTCTCCCTGGAGAAATGTGGTACTTGTTCCAGGCAGGCTAGTCAGAAACTGCCTTTCTAAAAGAGGATCAAATGGGACATTCAATGCAGGAATTGTGGCCAAATGGGGTGTAAAGTGAGTTTTCACTGTGTTTGAAGGTGTAATGTGATCTGGAATAGAGCAGCTTCATATCTCTTAAAATATCATTTTCAGCGTTTTGTGAAACACACACACACACGACACAACACACACACACACACACACACACACACACACACACACACACACCACACACTTAAAAGGGTCCCCCCGAAGTTAGGGAGCAAGTGTGATATAGCACGCTTGGAAGAAAAATTCAGAAA
This sequence comes from Meles meles, assembly GCF_922984935.1. Lineage (NCBI taxonomy): Eukaryota > Metazoa > Chordata > Mammalia > Carnivora > Mustelidae > Meles > Meles meles. The sequence continues at coordinate 26,158,797 of NC_060088.1, read as the reverse complement.
AAAATATCATAAAAAAACAAAAGCTTGGAGAATCAAAGAAACAAAGAGTCCAAACTGGATAAGTTAACTACTTACCTATCAAGAATTAATTAATTAATTAAACAATCTTACCTAAAAGACCCCTCCACACAATAATGCCAGCAAATCCAATACCGGAGAGAAACGGATAAATTCCAAGTCACATACGCACTACCATGACAAGATCATGAGTCATACATATCTGACGTCTCAGGTAATGATTTTGAAGCAGATTTGAGCCTTTTGAAGCAGTCCTCAAACACCTCCCAACACAAAGAAAACCAGGTTCAAATCAATTCCCTGGTCCACAATTCGAGACATTTAATGGTAATGTCAGCTTTTCTCATCTATTCCCTAAATGTGGGAAGAGGGAAGACTCTACTTACAATGTCCAAAGACTCAATTCACATAAGGACCTTATAGGAAACCTATTGCATACAATTTAATCAGTAAGATAATAAAACGAGAATTCATTTATCTTCTCTCTCTTTCTTCTCCTGCATGTGAAACAGCCTGTTTTGCTTTCTATTCCCTATTTATTCTTATATTCAGCAAGCAAGACTTTCATCCATTGGAAGTTTTTGACATAGTGTTCCCTGATTCTTTAATGGCATATACCACCATGTGCTTAACCTCATATAATGCCACAACACCTCACTACCCATTAACTACTTCCCTCTTTATGGCATGTCCTATCCTCCTGTAATGCTCAGCTTGGTCCCCATAGCTTGAGTCACTCCTGGTGCGTCTCCCTGTCTGAATTCTTCTCCTTCCGTTTTTCCTTCCTACTACTCATGTCCATGGTATTCCTCCTGGGCCACCTAGGAGTGAAGTCATAGGATATTTCCCTTGGTCTGCTTGCATTTTCATTTGGAAATCATCTTCTTTATCATCATCTTCATAATCATCTTTATCCAATAGCCCTTAAAAGGGGATCTCGGCTCCTTCCACTGTGATGCTAGAGGGGGCATCGCACGCCATCGATGTTGGCCGTTAATTTTCATCTGAATAAAGAGAATTGCTCAACATGGCTCTCCCCATGACTATGGCATGGAGCAATAACTAATGATGACAAGGAGTGCTGACCAGGGCTCTCTCTTTATGGGTGGTGATCATGCAGAATTTCACTCTCCATGAAGCCTTTGTGACGGTGTTTAAGGTAATGTCAGGTAGACAGAACCTTCATCCCTTAGGACTGGTATTTCAGGACACTAGCAGTTAAGGACACGGACAGCACAAGGCATCCCTGCCTTTGCAATTTCCCTGGAATGGTGAATTTCCTTCCCTTCTTCCTTCCCTCAACTTCCATGCTGACCAAGCACCAAAGGCAGAACTTACAGCCGAGAAACCATAGGAAACAGAAGCTAAGAATGGACCCTCTCACCCAAGTATATCAAACCTCCTGGAGACCTAGTCGTAGCCAAGAGGCCTTGCTGTTGATTGAGATCTCTAGAAATTGCAGTGGACATAGGAACACCTTGCTCTCTCTGAAAAAATGTGGGTCTAAAGAATGGTAGACAGAACATCATTTTCTTTTCTCTTTGTATAGAAAGGGGAAGTGGGAATGAAACAGAAAAGACCACCTGAGATCATGATCAGGCTAATAGGGCTCTTTCCTTTTCCTTCACAGGAATTTCTATGTGAAGCCATAGGACCCATATGTCATGAGAATGGGAGTGCTGCTTCAGTGAAGTCGGCTTCTGTGACATCACAAAGCTCTGTGGTCCTAGCAACCACTTCTCACCAAACCACGCCTCATCACTTCACCTGGCTGGAGTAGTTCTGGGTCAGCCAGGAGTATCAAAATCACGCCAATCTGCTGGAGCGGCCTGGGTATTTCCCCAAGACAGTGGTTGAAGCGATTTGGGGTCACCTTCTCCATGGACAAATTTGTAGTCTTTGGCCGGGACTGTCACCACCAACCCTCTGGACACCTGAGAGGGGCAAGAATCCACAATTCCATCTTACCAACGGAAGGTCAAGAAAGAGTCAGGAGTACAAGCAGCCTCACATAGGAACTCCACGCCATACACATGTTCATGGTCCTTGTTAGGGTCCGTGATCAAAGGAACGAGACTGACACAAAGCGAAAATCAAGCAAAGTTTTATTTCGTGCCATGCATCAGAATCCAAACTGCATCAGAAACCAAACTGCATCAGAAACCAAACTGCATCAGAAACCAAACTGCATTAGAAACCAAACTGCATCAGAAACCAAACTGCATTAGAAACCAAACTGCATCAGAAACCAAACTGCATTAGAAACCAAACTGACCAGTAGGTGCCTGAGTCTTGCTGGGGACCACCGCCTCCCAGTCGCTGGGGTCCCTTCTGGAGGCTCCCTGCCTCACCCTCACAGTACCACAGACCCACTCCCAGCGTGGCTGCACCATTGGCTCCTGAGAGTCTGCTCCTGATGGCGGCACTGCCCAAGGCGGTGTGGCTGCTTGTGGCGGCGCTGCTGCTGATACTCTGGCTCAGGGTGGCATCACTCGTGGCAGCGCCACTGCCACTGCTGCTCTGGGCGGTGCTGCTTGCGGTGGTGCCGCTGCCTGCTGCTGCTCTGGGCGGTGCCACTCACATGGCACCGCTGCCACTGCTGCTCTGGTGCACGGGGTGGTGCCGCTCGAGGTGGTGACGCTGCCGCTGCTGCTCTAGGTGGTGCCCGGGGCGATGCCACTTGAGGTGGCGCCACTGCCACTGCTGCTCTTGTCTGTGCCCGGGGCGATGCTGCTCGAGAATCAAACCGACCGGTCGGGGCCATCTCTTACGCAGAGGTGACAACGACAAGGATGCCACTCCCGATGACAAAGAGGTGAGGATGAGGCGGACGATGAGGATGACAACCCTAATGACACAGACTCTGCTCCCCATGATGCCACTCCAGCAAGGCCACTCCCCAGACGAGGCCACACTCTGGACGAGGCCGCTTTGACGATGAAGAGGCCGCTCTAGATGAGGCCGATCAAGGATGGGGCTGCATGCCAATGAGGCCACTCCCTGGAAAGACGCCGCTCTGGCGAGGCCTCTCTGTACCAGGCCACTCCAGCAAGGTCATGGATCAGAGCGGTGAGGCCGCTGGCAGCAGGGCCGCAGCTGGGGACAGCGAGGCTGCTGGAGGTGGTGAGGCTGGTCGCAGTGGGGCTGCGGCCTAGGGCGGCGAGGCCCCTGGCGGCAGGGCTGTGGCTTGGGGCAGCGAGGCTGCTGGAGGCGGCAAGGCTGGTCGCGGTGGGGTTGCGGCTCAGGGCGGCGAGGCCCCTGGCGGCGGGGCTGTGGCTTGGGGCTGCGAGGCCCCTGGTGGCGAGGCTGCAGCTGGGGGAGGCGAGGCCGCTGGTCACGGGGCCGCGGCTTGGAGCGGCGCTGCTCCCGATGACCCCGACGCTATCACTCCTATTACTACCCTAATGGCTCCAAAAGGTTACCCTAACGACTACTCTAACTGCTATTCTAACTGCCATTCTAACTGCCATTCTAACTCCTCCCACTTCTCCAACGGCTATTCTAACACCTCCTACTTCCCCCCAACACAGCCTCACAGACTGACCTTTATAGAGGTGGTTGAGCCCGGCCCAAGACAGGTGGCCAATGAGATTTCAACTCACCACAGTTAATATATGCTTACCCCACTGATTGGATATGGCTATCTGGCCTGGCCCGCCCCTATATCCAGGGTTTACAGTTCCTCTGCCTAATCAGGCCCCTACATTCCCCTCTTTTCTTTGGAAATCAGTCAAATCCTTGACTATTCATCCAGTTCTATGTTCTCCTGTTGTAAGGGGGTTATATTGAGCATGTAAGACTAACATTTTTATCGCTCTAATTTTCTTTGGTACAAATGACATTAGGGTGTTTATAATCCAGGGGCCAAAAAGTAACAGTAGTGCACAGTTGGCTGATGAGTTAGCCATTCAACGCTTTGTATAACCTTTTCCATTGACCATGTAGCTACTCCCATCTGTGAACAGAGTCATCTCGGCATCCGGGAGGGGAATGTCTCTGAGATCCGGCCTTATACCTGAAACTTGGGGTAGGACCTCCCCAAGACATGTGGATGATCAGCCAGCTCCTCTGGCAGCAGCGTGGTTGGACTTAGCACTGCCAGGGGGCAGATGGTCACTCTTGGTTTGTTGAAGAGGAGGCCCTGATACCCCATAACTCAGGTGTTTGTCATCCATTGGTCTGGTGGAGTCCGGAGAAGGCCCTTGATGGCGTGTGTGGTGGTCAAAATGAGATTTTGACCCAAAGTCAATTTAATTGCATTCTTGACCAGGAGGGCCATGGCAGGAATTATGCAGAGGCAAGAGGGGAACCCAGCCACTACTGGATCTAGTTTCATTTTTTTTTTTGTATTTTATACATTTTATTTGTTTTTCAGCATAACAGTATTCATTGTTTTTGCAAAACACCCAGTGCTCCATGCAAAACGTGCCCTCCCTATTACCCACCACCTGTTCCCCCAACATCCCACCCATGACCCTTCAAAACCCTCAGGTTGTTTTTCAGAGTCCATAGTCTCTTTGGGTTCGCCTCCCTTTCCAATTTGTTGTTTTTTTTTTAAGAGAACATATAATGTATTTTTATCTCCAGGGGTACAGGTCTGTGAATCGCCAGGTTTACACACTTCACAGCACTCACGATAACACTTACCCTCCCCAATGAGCATAGCCCCCTCCCCCTCTCCCAATCGCAGCTCCCCCCAGCAAACCCCAGTTTGTTTTGTGAGATTAAGAGTCATTTATGGTTTGTCTCCCTCCCAATCCCATCTTGTTTCATTTATTCTTCTCCTATCCCACTAACCCCCCATGTTGCTTCTCCATGTCCTCATATCAGGGAGAACATATGATAGTTGTCTTTCTCTGACTGACTTATTTCACTAAGCATGATACCCTCTAGTTCCATCCACGTCGTCGCAAATGGCAAGATTTCATTTCTTTTGATGGCTGCATAGTATTCCATTGTGTATATATACCACATCTTCTTTATCCATTCATCTGTTGATGGACATCTAGGTTCTTTCCATAGTTTGGCTATTGTAGACATGGCTGCTATAAACATTCGGGTACACGTGCCCCTTCGGATCACTATGTTTGTATCTTTAGGGTAAATACCCAGTAGTGCAATTGCTGGGTCATAGGGTAGTTCTATTTTCAACCTTTTGAGGAACCTCCATGCTGTTTTCCAGAGTGGTTGCACCAGCTTGCATTCCCACCAAAAGAGGAGGGTTCCCCTTTCTCCGCATCCTCGCCAGCATCTGTCAATTCCTGACTTGTTAATTTTAGCCATTCTGACGGATGTGAGGTGATATCTCATTGTGGTTTTGATTTGTATTTCCCTGATGCCGAGTGACGTGGAGCACTTTTTCATGTGTCTGTTGGCCATCTGGATGTCTTCTTTGCAGAAATGTCTGTTCATGTCCTCTGCCCATTTCTTGATTGGATTGTTTGTTCTTTGGGTATTGAGTTTGCTAAGTTCCTTATAGATTTTGGATACTAGCCCTCTATCTGATATATCGTTTGCAAATATCTTCTCCCATTCTGTCAGTTGTCTTTTGGTTTTGTTAACTGTTTCCTTTGCTGTGCAAAAGATTTTGATCTTGATGAAATCCCAATAGTTCATTTTTGCCCTTGCTTCCCTTGCCTTTGCCGTTGTTCCTAGGAAGATGTTGCTACGGCTGAGGTCGAAGAGGTTGCTGCCTGCATTCTCCTCAAGGATTTGATGGATTCCTTTCTCACATTGAGGTCCTTCATCCAATTTGAGTCTATTTTCGTGTGTAATGTAAGAAAGTGTTCCAATTTCATTTTTCTGCATGTGGCTGTCCAAGATTCCCAGCACCATTTATTGAAGAGGCTGTCTTTTTTCCATTGGTCATTCTTTCCTGCTTTGTCGAAGATTAGTTGACCATAGAGTTGAGGGTCGATTTCTGGGCTCTCTATTCTGTTCCACTGATCTATGTGTCTGTTTTTGTGCCAGTACCATGCTGTCTTGATGATGACAGCTTTGTAACAGAGCTTGAAGTCCAGAATTGTGATGCCACAAACTTTGGCTTTCTTTTTCAATATTCCTTTGGCTATTCGAGGTCTTTTCTGGTTCCATATAAATTTTAGGATTATTTGTTCCCTTTCTTTGAAAAAAAATGGAAGTTATTTTGATAGGGATTGCATTAAATGTGTAGATTGCTTTAGGTAGCATAGACATTTTCACAATATTTATTCTTCCAATCCAGGAGCATGGAACATTTTTCCATTTCTTTGTGTCTTCCTCAATTTCTTTCATGAGTACTTTATAATTTTCTGCGTATAGATTCTTAGCCTCTTTGGTTAGGTTTATTCCTATGTATATTATAGTTTTGGGTCCAATTGTAAATGGGAATGACTCCTGAATTTCTATTTCTTCTGTCTTGTTTTTGGTGTAGAGAAATGCAACTGATTTCTGTGTATTGATTTTCTATCCTGACACTTTACTGAATTCCTGTACAAGTTCTAGCAGTTTTGGAGTGGAGTCTTTTGGGTTTTCCACATATAGCATCATATCATCTGCGAAGAGTGATAGTTTGACTTCTTCTTTGCCAATTTGGATGCCTTTAATCTCCTTTTGTTGTCTGATTGCTGAGGTTAGGACTTCTAGTACTATGTTGAATAGCAGTGGTGATAATGGACATCCCTGCCGTGTTCCTGACCTTAGCGGAAAAGCTTTCAGTTTTTCTCCATTGAGAATGATATTTGCGGTGGGTTTTTCATAGATGGCTTGGTTAATATTGAGGTATTTGCCCTCTGTCCCTACACTTTGAAGAGTTTTGATCAGGAAGCGATGCTGCTCTTTGTCAAATGCTTTTTCAGCATATATTGAGAGTATCATATGGTTCTTGTTCTTTCTTTTATTAATGTGTTCTATCACATTGATTGTTTTGCCGATGTTGAACCAACCCTGCAGCCCTGGAATAAATCCCACTTGATCATGGTGAATAATCCTTTTAATGTACTGTTGAATCCTATTGGCTAGAATTTTGGCGAGAATTTTTGCATCTGTGTTCATCAAGGATATTGGTCTGTAGTTCTCTTTTTTGGTGGGATCCTTGTCTGGTTTGGGGATCAAGGTGATGCTGGCCTCATAAAATGAGTTTGGAAGTTTTCCTTCCATTTCTATTTTTTGGAACAGTTTCAGGAGAATATGAATTCATTCTTCTTTAAATGTTTGGTAGAATTCCCCTGGGAAGCCGTCTGGCCCTGGGCTTTTTTTTGTTTGGAGAATTTTGATGACTGTTTCAATCTCCTTACTGGTTATGGGCCTGTTCAGGTTTTCTATTTCTTCCTGGTTCAGTTGTGGTAGTTTATATGTCTCTAGGAATGCATCCATTTCTTCCAGATAGTCAAATTTGTTGACATAGATTTGCTCATAGTATGTTCTTATAATTGTCTGTATTTCTTTGGTGTTAGTTGTGATCTCTCCTTTTTCATTCATGATTTTATTTATTTGGGTCCCTTCTCTCTCTCTCTTTTTTTTTTTTTTTTTTTGATGAGTCTCGCCAGGGGTTTATCAATCTTATTGATTCTTTCAAAGAACCAGGTCCTAGTTTCATTGATTTTTTCTATTGTATTTTTTTTTTCATTTCTATTTCATTGATTTCTGCTCTGATCTTTATGATTTCTCTTCTCCTGCTGGGTTTAGGGTTTCTTTCCTGTTCTTTCTCCAGCTCCTTTACGTGTAGGGTTAGGTTGTGAACTTGAGACCTTTCTTGTTTCTTGAGAAATGCTTGTACCGCTATATATTTTCCTCTCAGGACTGCCTTTGCTGTGTCCCACAGATTTTGAACTGTTGTGTTTTCATTATCGTTTGTTTCCATGAATATTTTCAGTTCTTCTTTAATTTCCTCGTTGACCCATTCATTCTTTAGAAGGATGCTGTTTAGCATCCATGTATTTGGGTTCTTTCCAGCTTTCCTCTTGTGATTGAGTTCTAGCTTCAGAGCATTATGATCTGACAATATGCACGTAATGATCCTAATCTTTTGATACCAGTTGAGACCTGATTTGTGACACAGGATGTGATCTATTCTGGAGAAGGTTCCATGTGCACTAGAGAAGAATGTGTATTCTGTTGCTTTGGGATGAAATGTTCTGAATATATCTGTGATGTCCATCTGGTTCTCTGTGTCATTTAAGGCCTTTATTTCCTTGTTGATCTTTGCTTGGATCATCTGTCCATTACAGTTAGGGGAGTGTTCAAATCCCCTACTATTATTGTATTATTATTGATGTGTTTCTATGATTTTGTTATTAATTGGTTGATATAGTTGGCTGCTCCCACGTTAGGGGCATAGATAATTAAAATTGTTAGATCTTCTTGTTGGACAGACCCTTTGAGTAGGATATAGTGTCCTTCCTCATCTCTTATTATAGTCGCTGGCTTAAAATCTAATTGATCTGATATAAGGATCGCCACCCCAGCTTTCTTCTGATGCCCATTAGCATGGTAAATTGTTTTCCACCCCCTCACTTTAAATCTGGAGGTGTCTTTGCGTCTAAAATGAGTTTCTTGTAGGCAACATACTGATGGGTTTTGTTCTTTTATCCATTCTGATACCCTGTGTCTTTTGATTAGGGCATTTAGCCCATTAACATTCAGGGTAACTATTGAGAGATATTAACTTAGTGCCATTATTAGCCAATAAGATGACTGTTACTGTATATTGTCTCTGTACATTTCTGATCTACTACTTTTAGGCTCTCTCTTTACTTAGAGGACCCCTTTCAATATTCCTGTAGAGCTGGTTTGGTGTTTGCAAATTCTTTCAGTTTTTGTTTGTCCTGGAAGCTTTTGATCTCTCCTTCTATTTTCAATGATAGCCTAGTTGGATAGAGTATTCTTGGCTGCATGTTTTTCTCGTTTAGTGCTCTGAATATATCATGCCCACTCTTTCTGGCCTGCCAGGTCTCTGTGGATAAGTCTGCTGCCAATCTAATATTTTTACCATTGTATGTTACAGACTTCTTTTCCTGGGCTGCTTTCAGGATTTTCTCTTTGTCACTAAGACTTGTAAATTTTACTATTAGGTGACGGGGTGTGGACCTATTCTTGTTGACTTTGAGGGGGCTTCTCTGCATCTCCTGGATTTTGATGCTTGTTCCCTTTGCCATATTAGGGAAATTATCTCCAATAATTCTCTCAATAGACCTTCTGCTCCCCTCTCTGTTTCTTCTTCTTCTGGAATCCCAATTATTCTAATGTAGTTTCGTCTTATGGTGTCTCATATCTCGAATTCTCCCCTTGTGGTCCAATAGCTGTTTGTCCCTCTTTTGCTTGGCTTCTTTATTCTCTGTCATTTGGTCTTCTATATCACTAATTCTTTCTTCTGCCTCATTGATCCTAGCAGTGAGAGCCTCCATTTTTTATTGCACCTCATTAATAGCTTTTTTGATTTCTACTTGGTTAGATTTTAGTTCTTTAATTTCTCCAGAAATGGCTTTTATATCTCCAGAGAGGGTTTCTCTAATATCTTCCATGCCTTTTTCGAGCCCAGTTAGAACGTTCAGAATCGTCATTCTGAACTCTTGATCTGACATATTATCAATGTCAGTGTTGATTAGGTCCCTGCACTTCGGTACTGTCTCTTGTTCTTTTGATTGGGTTGATTTTTCCTGCCTTGTCATTTTGTCCAGATAAGAGGATATGAAGGGCCAATTAAAATACTAAATGGGTGGCAGAGACCACAGAAAAATGTGCTGTAACCAAATCAGAAGAGACCCCAAATTGTGGGGGGGGAGAAAGGGGATAAAAAGAGGTTCAGAAAAAAAAAAAAGAAAAAATTAAAAAAAAAAACAAAGAAAAAATATTAAAACGAAAGAAAAAAATATATATATTTAGATAAACTAGTTAAAAAACGTTAAAAAAGAAAAGGGTAAAACTTTTAAAAAATTACGCAGAAGAAGAAAAAAGAAAAAAAGAAAAAAAATTGAAAAAAAAAATGGAATTAGCTGCAAGACTAAAGAATCATGGGGAGAAACCATGAGTTCCATGCTTTGCTTTCTCCTCCTCTGGAATTGCGCTGCTGTCTTAGGAATTGAACCTGCTTTCCTTGATAGATGAACTTCGTTCTGGCTGGATATTTTGTTGATCTTCTGGGGGAGGGGTCTGTTGTAGTGACTCTCAAGTGTCTTTGCCCGAGGATGGATTGCACCGCCCTTGCCGGGGGCCGGACTAAGTAATAGCCTCAGGTTCGCTTTTGGGAGATTGTGTTCCCTGAACGCTTTCCGTACAGTTCCGGAGGACGGGAATGAAAATGGCGGCCTCCTAGTCTCCAGCCTGGAGGAGCTGAGAGCCTGGGGCCCCATTCCTCAGTGCGCACCCAGAGGACAGCACCCAATCACTCCCGTATCCCCAGTCTCTTGCCGCGCTTGGAGCTCACCCAGTCGGCGACCAGATCAAGGTAATCCCGAGCTGAGAGTTCAGTACTCGGCTCTGTCTCTGCAGCCGGCTTCTCTGTTCTAATACCTGCAATCTCTGTGACACTCCAACACCCCCGATCCTTCTGTGACGCTGCCTGACCTGGGGCCACGCTGACCCCGCATGGGATTCACCCTGGTTTAGCCTCTGGAGCAATGTCCCTCAGTGGAACAGACTTTTAAAAGTCCTGATTTTGTGCTCCCTTCCTCTGCCGCTTGCTGGGAGCCGGCCCCTCCCCCCGCAATCTATCTTCCTGGTGTTTTAGATTCACGTCTCCGCCAGTCCTACCTTTCAGAAAGTGGTTGATTTTCTATTTCTAGATTGCTGTTCTTCTTCTCTTCGATCTCCCATTGGATTTGTAGGTGTTTGCAATTTTTAGATAAGCTATCAAGCTGATCTCCTGCTACCTGATGTAGTCTCAGCCTGCTACTTCTCCGCCATCTTGACTCCTCCCCGCTTTTGAGGCTTTTGAAGCAGTCCTCAAACATCTCCCAACACAGAGAAAGAAATATTCAAATAAATTAAATGGTCCACAATTCGAGACATTTGCTAGTAATGTCAGCTTTTCTTATCTGATCCCAAAAAGTAGGAAGAGAGAAGACTCTAATTGACAATGTCCAAAGACCCAATTCACATAAGGACCTTAACAGAAACCAATTGCATACAATTTTAATCAGTAAGATAATAAAACTAGAATTCATTTCTCTTCCCTTTCTTCCTTCATCTCCATGTGAAAGGGCCTGTTTTGCTTTCTATTCACTATTTCTTCTTAATTTCGGCAAGCCAACCTTTCATCCATCCTACGATTTTTGACATAGTGTTCCCTGATTCCTTAATTGCATATACCACCAAGTGCTCATCCTCATATAATGCCACACCACCTCCATTTCCATTAAGCAGTTCCCTCTTTATGGCAGATCTTATCCTCCTAGAACCCTCAGCTTGGTCCCCAGGTCCTGAGTCTCTCCTGATGCGTCTCCCTGTGTGACTTCAACTCCTTCCCTTTTCCCTTACTACAATTCAGGTCCATGGTATTCAACTTGGGCCACATAGGAGTGAAGCCATCACATATTTCCCTTGGTCTGCTTGCATTTTCATTTGGAAATCATCTTCTTTATCATCATCTTCATAATCATCTTTATCCACTAGCCCTTAAAAGGGTATCTTGGCTCCTTGCACAGTGATGCTAGAGGGGGCATTGCAGGCCATCGATGTTGACCCTTCATTTTCATCTGAATAAAGAGAGTTGCTCTACATGGCTCTTGCCATGACTATGGTATGTAGAATTAACTAATGATGACAAGGAGAGCTGACCAGGCCTCTTTCTTTCCGGGTAGCGATCATGCAGAGTTTCACTCTCCATGAAGACTTTGCAACGCTATTTAAGGGAAGGTCAGGTAGACAGAGCCTTCATCACTTGGGACTGCTGTTTCAGGACATTAGCAGATAAGGACACGGACAACACAACGAATCCCTGACCTGGCAATTTTCCTGGAATTGTGACTTCCCTTCCTTCTTCCTTCCCTCACCTTCCAAGCTGGCCAAGCACCAAAGGCAGACCTTACACCCGAGAAACCATAGGGATCAGAAGCTAAGGATGGACCCTCTCGCCCAAGGATATCCAACCTCCCAGAGAACCAATGGTAGCCAAGAGCCTCGCTGTTGTTTGAAATCTCTAGAAATTGCAGTGAAAATAGGAACAACTTGCTCCCTCTGGAGAAATGTTGGTCTAAAGAATGGTATACAGAACATCATTTTCTTTTCTCTTTGTATTGAAAGTGGAAGTGGGAAAGAAACAGAAAAGACCACCTGAGTTCATGATCAGGCAAACAGGGCTCTTTCCTGTTCCTTCCCAGGTCATTCTATTTAAAGCCATAGGACTCCTATGTCATGAGAATGTAATTGCCGCTTCAGTGAAGTCAGCTTCTGTGACCTCACAAACGTCTGAGGTCCTAGCAACCACTCCTCCCCAAAGCACGCTTCATCACTTCACCTTGCTGGAGTAGTTCTGGGTCAGCCATGAGTATCAAAATAACTCCAAACTGATGGAGCTAACAGTGTATTTCCCCAAACAGTTTGTGAAGAGATTTGGGGTCAACTTCTCCATGACCGAATTTGTAGTCTTTGGCCAGGACTGTCACCACCACCACTCTGGACTCCTGAGAAGGGCAAGAATCCACAATTCCATCTTACCCACGTAAGGACAAGAAAGATTCAGGAGTACGATCAGCCTCAAACAGGAACTCCACGCCAAACACATGTTCATGTTCCTCACACCCTATCAGGATGCTTCTGACCAGGAAAGCGCCCCCCCCCCCCCCCGCGCTCAAGGAAAGCTCAGAATTAACACCCGCAACAATGCCAAAGACATGTCTGGAGGCTTCAACAGTGAGGACACGAGTTCTTCGTGCATCTCCAGAAATCGTGCCATATAGGTTGCACCGTTTTCCCGGCTGACCAAACATTAAAGGCAGACCCTACACCTTAGAAGCTTAGGCCCAGGACGGACTCATCTGTTTGGAGCTCACAGGAGCAAGCATGGAGCATGTTGGAAGAGAACCAATCCCGATGTGAATCCATTGGAAAAGGCTTCCAGGCCAGTTTCAGGAAGACAACGTGAATCTACAAAAGGTCTCTGTCTTCTCGGTATTCGGAACATGCATTCTGTTATCTACACTGAAGCTAATTTCGTTAGAGAGAAGACCTCATGGAAAGCCCAAGGGCTGGCCCTTGAGACAGTCTCACGTGTGTGTGACATGCCCTCAGGGGTTGTGTTGTGGCTGTCCACTCTCCTGTGGGCTCGTCCTGTACAGAGGCTCTCCTTGCCATCCATTCCGATTGTTTGGTGTCTGGGCCAAATTAGGTGAGGTTAAGCTTCGTGGGTCTGGTGTGCTTGTGAAACGTGACTTTCACCCACTCCACAAAACGTAAGGCCTGCGGAATTCTGTGGCCAGGTGAGAGGATGTGAGCAGGGATTTATTTTAGTCTCCTGCAGGTTTTTCTGTTTTCCTGGGACTAAGCAACGTGGCCTAAGGAAGGCAGTCCCAACAGTGTTCCAGGTTTGGGAATCCGTGATTGCAGTTTGGGCAGCTAATGACCTCACCGTCCTGCCTGTGGCCAATTCTGTCTGGATGTTGGCGGTCGTAGAGCCCAAGTATCTTGGGAGCCAATCGAGGCATCTCCAATAACACTGCCCATCACGAAGGCACACAAAGAAATAGTGATCTTACCACGGTGTCAACAGGTATTGTCTCTGATCATGATTTCCAGGCTGTCTGCACCTGGTTACTTGCCAGTGTCCTCTCCAGGAGATACACAGTGTTCTGCAGTTCTGGAGTCAGTGTCTGCAATGCATGCTCCTCTGGAATCCCTGGGCCTCAAGACCCTTGGGTTGCAATAACTCATGTCATTCAGACACTCTCCTTTTTTTCCGCCAACAGCTAGGGGTCAATATTCGAATTGTGGGTTCTAAGTGTGCTCCTCTCCCTGGGCCTTTGCCTTTGGCTATGGCTCCTGACCCTCTGAAACACCAACTGCCCAACTCTCCCATAAGCTCTGTCTACACCCTTCTCCCATGGTCTCTGTGACTTCTTCTCTCTTTTGCTGTGGAATGTGATTTATTGGCTTCAGCTCCATTTATGCCATGTTTCCATTGATGTGGTCATCTTCTGGTTGTGCTGATGGCTGAAGAGAGGCCTGGAGCTCCCAGACACTTCTCCCATCTCCCTGTCCTCCAAATGCACTGCAGACTCTTATGGAGCCATAAGCAAGAAGGCATTCTTGCTCCTTGTGACATGTGAGAGAGCATTGGGCTGTGTCTTATCTGTCAGTGCCAGAAAGACAACTTCCATACGTTTGCACTCACTCATCGGAGTAAAGAAACATGTGAAAAAGCAAGAAAATGGGCCAGGTAATTCGACTCTAACCAGGCACACAAAATTTGGTGTTTGTTCCAGGCAGGCTAGTCAGAATCTGCCTTTCTAAAAGTGGATCAAATGGGACATTCAATGCAGGAAATGTGGCCGAACGGGATGGAACGTGAGTTTCCACTGTGTTTGAAGGTGAATTGTGATCTGGAATAGAGCAGCTTCATATCTCTTAAAATATCATTTTTAGAATTTTGAACCAACCACCCACACACCCACCCACACACACACACACACACACTCAAAAGAATCCCACAGAAGTTAGGTAGCAAGTGAGGAATAGCACTCATGGAAGCAAAATTCAGAGAAAATGTCAAAAAAAAACAAAAGCTTAGAGAATCAAAGTAAAAAACCATCCAAACTGGATAAGTTAACTCCTTTCCTATCAAGAATTAATTAATTAATTAATTAAACAACCTAACCCAAAAGACCCAACCAAACAAGCATGCCAGCAAATCCAATACCAGAGAAAAAAGGATAAATTCCAAGACACCTAAGCACTACCCTGACAAGATCATGAGTCATACATACCTGACATCTCAAAATGACTTTTGAAGCCGCTTTTGAGGCTTTTGAAGCAATCCTCAAACATCTCCCAACACAAAGATACCACATTCAAATCAATTAACTGGTCCACAATTCGAGACATTTGTTAGTAATGTCAGCTTTTCTCATCTAATCCCAAAATGTTGGACGTATGAAGACTCTAATGGACATTGTCCAAGGACCCAATTCACATACGGACCTTACAGTAAACCAATTGCATACAATTTTAATCATTAAGATAATAAAACTAGAATTCATTTCTCTTCTCTTTCTTCCTTCATCTCCATGTGAAACGGCCGGTTTTGCTTTCTATTCACTATTGTTTCTTATATTCAGCAAGCTAGCTTTTCATCCATCCTACGTTTTTGGACATAGTGTTCCCTGATTCTTTAATGGAATATAACACCAAGTGCTGATCCTCATAAAATGCCACACCACCTCCATACCCATTAAGCAGTTTCAGCTTTATGGCAGGTTTTATCCTCCTGTAACCCTAAGCTTGTACCCCAAAGTCCTGAGTCTCTCCTAGTGCGTCTCCCTGTCTGACTTCTTCTCCTTCTGTTCTCCCTTATGACGATTCGTGTCCATGGTATTCCTCATGGGCCACAAAGGAGTGAAGCCATCGGATATTTCCTTTGGTCTGCTTGCATTTTCATTTGGAAATCATCTTCTTTATTATCATCTTCATAATCATCTTTATCCACTAGCCCTTTAAAGGGTATCTCGGCTCCTTCCACAGTGATGCTAGACCGGGAATGGCAGGCCATCGATGTTGGCCCTTCATTTTCATCGGAATAAAGAACGTTGCTCAACATGGCTCTCCCCATGACTACCGCATCTAGCATTAACTAATGACGACAAGGAGTGTTGAACCGGGCTCTTTCTTTCATGGTAGCGATCATGCAGAATTTCACTCTCCATGAAGCGTTTGCAACACTGTATAAGGGAATGTCAGGTAGACAGAGCCTTCATCCCTTGGGACTGGTGTTTTAGGACACTGGCAGATAAGACACGGACAGCACAATGAATCCCTGCCCAGGAAATTTTCCTGGAATTGTGACTTGCCTTCCCATCTTCCTTCCCTCACCTTCCAAGCTGACCAAGCACCAAAGGCAGACCTTACACCCGAGAAACCATAGGGACCAGAAGCTAAGAATGGACCCTCTCACCTAGGACATCCAACCTCCCAGAACCATAATGGTAGCGAAGAGGCCTCGCTGTTGATTGAGATCTCTAGAAATTGCAGTGGAAATAGGAACACTTGCTCTCTCTGGAGAAATGTTGGTCTAAAGAATGGTATACAGAACTTCGTTTTCCTTTCTGTATAGAAAGTGAATGTCGGAAAGAAACAGAAAACACCACCTGAGTTCATGATCAGGAAAACAGGGATCTTTTTGTTCCATCCCAGGTCTTTTGCTTGCCGGTTTCCTCTCCAGGAGATACACAGTGTTCTGCTGTTCTGAGTCTATGTCTTCAAAGGATGCTGATCTGGAATCCCTGGGCCTCATGTCACTTGGGTTGCAAGAAATCATGTCCTTCAGAGACTTTCCTTTTCTCCGCCAACAACTAGGGGTCAATATTCAAATTGTGGGTTCTAAGTGTGCTCCTCTCCCCTGGGCCTATGCCTTTGGCCATGGCTCCCTGCCCTCTGAAGCACCAACTGTCCAATTCTCCCATAAATCCTGTCTACACAATTCTCCCATGGTCTCTGTGACTTCTTCTCTCTTTTGCTGTGGAGTGTGATTTCTAGGCTTCAGCTCCATTTAGGCCATGTTTCCATTGATGTGGTCAACTTCTGGTTGGGCTGAAGGCTGAAGACAGGCCTGGAGCTCCCAGAAACTTCTCCCATCTCCCTGTCCTCCAAATGCACTGCGGACTCTTATGGAGCCATAAGCAAGAAGGTATTCTTGCTGCTTGTAACATGTGGAAGAATGGGAGAGAGCACTGGGCTGTGTCTTATCTGTCAGTCCTAGAAAGACAACTACCATACGATTTCACTCACTCATCAGAGCAAAGAAACATGTGAACAAGCAAGAAAAAGGGACAGGCAATTCGACTCTAACCAGGCACACAAAATTTGGTGTTTGTTATAGGCAGGCTAGTCAGAATCTGCCTTTCTAAAAGTGGATCAAATGGGACATTCAATGCAGGAAATGTGGCTGAACGGGATGGAACGTGAGTTTCCATTGTGTTTGAAAGTGAATTGTGATCTGGAATAGAGCAGCTTCATATCACTTAAAATATCATTTTTAGCGTTTTGTACAACACACACACACACACACACAGAAACACACACACACACACACACACTTAAAAGAATGCCACAGAATTTAGGCAGCATATGAGGAATAGCACTCATGGAAGCAAAATTCAGAGAAATACCATAAAAAACAAGAGCTTAGAGAATCAAAAACAAACCGTCCAAAAGGATAAGTTAACCCCTTTACCTATCAAGAATTGATTAATTAATTAATTAAACAGCCTTAACTAAAAGATCCCTCCACACAAATATGCAAGCAAATCCAATACCAGAGAGAACAGGATAAATTCCAAGACACATACACACTACCATGACAAGATCATGAGTCATACATATCTGACGTCTCATGTAATGACATTTGAAGCAGCATTTGAGGCGTTTGAAGCAGTCTTCAAACATCTCCCAAAACACAGAAAGCCACATTCAAATCAATTAACGGGTCCACAATTCGAGACATTTGTTAGTAATGTCAGCTTTTCTCTTCTAAACCCAAAATGTAGGAAGAGGGAAGACCCTAATGGACAATGTCCAAAGTCCCAATTCACATAAGGACCTTACAGGAAACCAATTGCATACAACTTTAATCAGTAAGATAATAAAACTAGAATGAATTTCTCTTCTCTTTCTTCCTTCATCTCCATGTGAAAGGGCCTGTTTTGCTTTCTATTCACTATTTTTTTTAATTTCTGCAAGCCAGCCTTTCATCCATCCTACGATTTTTGGCATAGTATTCCCTAATTCTTTAATTGCATATACCACCAAGTGCTCATCTTCATATAATGCCCCAACACCTCCATACCCATTAAGCAGTTCCCTCCTTATGGCAGGTCTTATCCTCCTGTAACCCTTAGGTTGGTCACCAAACTCCTGAGTTTCTCCTGCTGCATCTCCCTGACTGACATCTTCTCCTTCCATTTTCCCTTAATACTATTCATATCCATGGTATTCCACATGGGCCACATAGGAGTGAAGCAATCGGATATTTCCCCTGGTCTGCTTGCATTTTCATTTAGAAATCATCTTCTTTATGATCATCTTCATAATCATCTTTATCCACTAGCCCTTAAAAGGGTATCTCGGCTCCTTCCACAGTGATGCTAGAGGGGGCATGGCAGGCCATGGATGTTGGCCCTTCATTTTCATCTGAATAAAGAGAGTTGCTCAACATGGCTCTCCCCATGACAATGGCATGTAGCATTAACTAATGATGACAAGGAGTGCTTACCAGGCCTCTTTCTTTCTGGCTAGCGATCATGCAGAGTTTCACTCTCCATGAAGCCTTTGCAACGCTGTTTAAGGTAATGTCATGTAGACAGAGCCTTCATCCCTTGGGACTGCTGTTTCAGGATACTAGCAGAGAAGGACATAGACAGCACAACGCATCCCTGCCCTGGCAGTTTTCCTGGAATTGTGACTTACCTTCCTTCTTCCTTCCCTCACATTCCAAGCTGACCAAGTACCAAAGGCACACCTTACACCCAAGAAACCATAGTGACCAGAAGCTAAGAATGGACCCTCTCACCCAAGGATATCCAACCTCCCAGAGACCTAAAGGTAGCCAAGAGGCCTCGCTGTTGATTGAGATCTCTAGAAATTGCAGTGGAAATAGGAACACCTTGCTCCCTCTGGAGAAATGTTGGTCTAAAGAATGGTATACAGAACATCGTTTTCTTTTTCTCTTTATATAGAAAGTCAAACTGGGAAAGAAACAGGAAAAAAAAACCCTGAGTTCATGGTCAGGCTAACAGGGCTCTTTCTTGTTCCTTCCCAGGGCTTTCTACATAAAGCCATAGGACACATATGTCATGAGAATGGGATTGCTGCTTCAGTGAAATCAGCTTCTGTGACTTCACAAAGCTCTGAAGTCCTAGCAACCACCCCTCACCAAATCACGCTTCATCACTTCACCTTGATGGAGTAGTCCTGGGTCAGCCAGGAGTATCAAAATCACTCCCAACCGCTGGAGCAGACTGGATATTTCCCTAAACAGTTTGTGAAGCGATCTTTGGTCACCTTCTCCATGGCTGAATTTGTAGTCTTTGGCCGGGACTGTCAACACCACCCCTCTCCACTCTTGAGATGGGAAGAATCCACAATTCCATCTTACCAACCTAATGTCAAGAAAGATTCAGGAGAACAAGCTGACTCACACGGGGAACTCCACGCCATACACATGTTCATGGTCCTCATACCCTATCAGGATGATTTGGACCAGTTAAAGTGCCCCCTGCCCTCCGAGGAAAGCTCAGAGTTAACACCCGCAACCATACCAAAGACATGTCTGGAGGCTTCAACAGTGAGGACACGAGTTCTTCGTGCATCTCCAGAAATCGTGCCATAAATGCCTCCCCATTTTCCCGGGTGACAAATCATTAAAGGCAGTCCCTACACCCAAGAAGCTTAGTCCCAGGACGGACTAATCTGTTTGGAGCTCACGGGAGGAAGCACGGAGCATGTTGGAAAAGAACCAATCCCCTTGTGAAGCCAACGGGAAAGGCTTTTGGGGCAGTTTCAGGAAGACAACGTGAATCTACAGAAGTCTCTGTCTTCTCGGTATTCGAAACGTGCATTCTGTTATCTAACCTGAAGCTAAATTCTTTAGACAGAAGAGCTCATGGAGTGCCCAAGGGTTGGCACTTGAGAGAGTCTCAGGTGTGTGTGACATGCCCTCTGGTGTTGTGTTGTGGCTGTCCACTCTCTTGTGGGCTCGTCCTCTGCAGAGTCTCTTCATGCCTTCCATTCAGAGTGTTTGGTGTCTGGGCCAAATATGGTGATGTTAATATTCGTGGGTCTGGTGTGCTTGTGAAACCTGACTTTCAACCCACTCCACAAAACCTAAGGCCTGCTGAATTCTGTAGCGAGGTGAGAGGATGTGGGCGGGGCTTTCATTTAGTCCCATGGAGGATTTTCTGTTCTCCTGGGACTAAGCAATGTGGACTGAAGAAGGCAGTCCCAATAGTGTTCCAAGTTCGGGGATCCATGATTGCAATTTGGACAGCTCTTGTGCTCACCGTCCTGATTGTGGCCAATTCTCAGTCTGGATGCTGGCGGTCGTAGAGCCCAAGTATCTTTGGCGCCCATCGAGGCATCTCCACCAACACTGCCCATCACCAATGCACACAAAAATAATAATCTTGATTAGCCGGTGGAGACTACATCACGTAGTACTAGATCAACTCGATAGCTTATCTAAACATTTCAAACACCCACATATCCAATGGGAGAACGAAGAGAAGAAGAACAGCAATTCTAGAAACAGAAAATCAGCCACTATCTGAAAGGTAGGACTGGTGGAGAAGTGATTCTAAAATGACGGGAAGATAGATCATGGGGGGAGGGGCCGTCTCCGGGCAAGTGGCGGAGGAATGGAGCACAAAATCAGGACTTTTAAAAGTCTCTTCCACTGAGGGACATTGCTCCAGAGGCTAAGCCAGTGTGAAGCCCGCGTGGGGTCAGCATGTCCCCAGGTTCCGCCGCGTCACAGAATGATCATGGTTGTTGGAGTGTCGCAGAGCTCACAGGTATTAGAACAGAGAATCCAGCTACAGAGACAGAGCCGAGGACTGAACTCTCAGCTCGGGGTTACCTTGAACTTGTCGATGGGTGCGTGAGCTTGGAGCGCAGCTAGAGACTGGGGATATGGTAGTGATTGGGTGCTGTTCTCTGGGGCGCACTGAGAAGTGGGGCCCCAGGCTCTGGGCTCCTCTCGGCCAGAGACTAGGAGGCCGCCATTTTCATTTCCATCCTCCGGAACTCTATGGAAAGCGTTCAGGGAACACAATCTCCCAAAAGCGAACCCGAGCCGATTACTTAGTACGGCCTCGAAAAAGGCTTGGAAGATATTAGAGAAACCCTCTCTGGAGATATAAAAGCGATTTCTGGAGAAACTAAAGAACTAAAATCTAACCAAGTAGAAATCAAAAAAGCTATTAATCAGGTGCAATCAAAATGGAGGCTCTCACTGCTAGGATCAATGAGGCGAAGAAAGAATTCATGATATAGAAGACCAAATGACAGAGAATAAAGCATCCGAGCAAAAGAGGGACAAACAGCTATTGGACCACGAGGGGAGAATTCGAGAGATAAGTGACACCATAAGATGAAACAACATTAGAATAATTGGGATTCCAGAAGAAGAAGAAACAGAGAGGGGAGCAGAAGGTCTATTGAGAGAATTATTGGAGAGAATTTCCCTAATATGGCAAAGGGAATAAGCATCAAAATCCAGGAGATTCAGAGAACCCCCCTCAAAGTCAACAAGAATAGGTCCACACCCCGTCACCTAATAGTAAAATTTACAAGTCTTAGTGACAAAGAGAAAATCCTGAAAGCAGCCCGGGAAAAGAAGTCTGTAACATACAATGGTAAAAATATTAGACTGGCAGCAGACTTATCCACAGGGACCAGGCAGGCCAGAAAGAGCTGGCATGATATACTCAGAGCACTAAATGAGAAAAACAGCCAAAAATACTCTATCCAGCTAGGCTATCATTGAAAATAGAAGGAGAGATAAAAAGCTTCCAGGACAAACAAAAACTGAAAGAATTTGCAAACACCAAACCAGCTCCACAGGTAATATTGAAAGGGGTCCTCTCAGCAAAGAGAGAGCCTAAAAGTAGTAGATCAGAAAGGTACAGAGACAATATACAGTAACAGTCATCTTACAGGCTAATAATGGCACTAAATTCATATCTCTCAATAGTTACCCTGAATGTTAATGGGCTAAATGCCTCAATCAAAAGACACAGAGTATCAGAATGGATAAAAAAACAAAACCTATCTGTATGTTGCCTACAAGAAACTCATTTTAGACGCGAAGACACCTCCAGATTTAAAGTGGGGGGGGTAAAAAAAAATTTACCATGCTAATGGGCATCAGAAGAAAGCTGGGGTGGCAATCCTTATATCAGATCAAATAGATTTTAAGCCAAAGACTATAATAAGAGATGAGGAAGGACACTATATCCTACTCAAAGGGTCTGTCCAACAAGAAGATCTAACAATTTTAAATATCTATGCCCCTAACGTGGGAGCAGCCAACTATATCAACCAATTAATAACAAAATCAAAGAAACACATCAATAATAATACAGTAATCGTAGGGGACTAGAACACTCCCCTCACTGAAATGGACAGATCATCCAAGCCAAAGATCAACAAGGAAATAAAGGCCTTAAATGACACACTGGACCAGATGGACATCACAGATATATTCAGAACATTTCATCCCAAAGCAACAGAATACACATTCTTCTCTAGTGCACATGGAACCTTCTCTATGTGAATCGATCACCTCCTGGGTCACAAATCAGGTCTCAACCGGTATCAAAAGATTGCGATCATTCCCTGCATATTTTCAGACCACAATGCTCTGAAGCTAGAACTCAATCACAAGAGGAAAGCTGGAAAGAACCCAAATACATGGAGACAAAACAGCATCCTTCTAAAGAATGAATGGGTCAACCAGGAAATTAAAGAAGAACTGAAAAAATTCATGGAAATAAATGATAATGAAAGCACAACCTTTCAAAATCTGTGTGACACAGCAAAGGCAGTACTGAGAGTAAAATATTTAGCAGTACAATCCTTTCGCAAGAAACAAGAAAGGTCTCAAGTACACAACCTAATCCTACACGTAAAGGAGCTGGAGAAAGAACAAGAAAGAAACCCTAAACCCAGCAGGAGAAGAGAAATCATAAAGATCAGAGCAGAAATCAATGAAATACAAACCAAAAAAAAAAAAAAAAAAAAAAAAAAAAAAAAAAAAAAACAATAGAAAAAATAAATGAAACTAGGAGCTTGTTGTTTGAAAGAACATGTTCTTGACATGACATTTTAGTCATTAGTCCATCGAGATGTCCCATTTGAAGGGTTAGTAGGATTGGATTGAGGACTATCATGGCCCTGAAGTAAGAACCAGATGCCAGGTGTAGTTTCAGTATAGAAACCCCCACATGCGATGGGCCCAGAGCGAGAAGAGGTACACATCGTACAAGGATTGATGGTTTCTCGAGGCTTGGTGACCAAGCTCGTGATCTAAATGAGATGCATTTATGTCATGCCAATCACTATATGTACATGCTTATATGCATGGGGAAAACCAGTAATGCACGACGTACATAGGGGCAAAAAGAAAAGTGTGTGCTGAGAAAATGCAGTAGATGTTGTTAAATATATGAATTGAAAAAAAAATAATTAGGTGGGAAAATCAGGGAATAGTTTAGTTAGAATATCAGCTTTGTGCTGATGGTGGGGCTATTGTCTCTTCCTTGAGTCTTAGGGAGGTGTCTTTCTCCATTTTGGTTTACAAGACCAAGGTAATTGTTATATTACAAAGACTCTTCATTTTAGTAAGTTATTTTCGATGATGTTGGTCGCTGGTATTAAGATTAGGAGGATTGTAAAGTAGAGGATGGAGGCTAGTTGGCCGATGGCAATGTACGGGTGTTCTACTGGTTGGCCTCCGATTCATGTTAGGGTGAGGAGGTCTGCAACTAGTAATCAGAACAGGCATTGACTTAATGGGCGGAATATTATGCTTCGTTGTTTTGAGGTATGTAATAATGGGATAATGGCTAGGATTAGGATAGAGAAGATTAGGGCTAACACCCCTCCTAGTTTGTTGGGGATAGATCGTAGAATTGCGTATGCGAATAAGAAGTATCATTCGGGCTTGATATGGGGTGGTGTATTGAGTGGGTTGGCGGGGGTGTAGTTGTCTGGATCTCCTAATAGGTCGGGTGAAAATAGCACTAGGATCATGAGCGTTAATATTAGGAGTAAGGCTCCTAGGATATCTTTAATAGTGTAATATGGATGGAATGGGATTTTGTCAGAATTAGAAGGGATTCCAGAGGGGTTATTGGATCCTGTTTCGTGGAGGAATAGTAAATGGATTGCTGCTAAGGCAGAATGATGAATGGTAGGATGAAGTGGAAGGCAAAGAATCGTGTGAGGGTAGCTTTATCTACTGAGAATCCTCCTCAGATTCATTCTACGAGGTTGGTTCCGATGTATGGGATAGCTGATAATAAGTTGGTAATTACGGTTGCACCTCAAAAGGATATTTGTCCTCATGGTAAGACGTAACCTATGAATGCAGTTTTTTATTACTGTAAATAATAAGATGATGACGATGTTTCATGTTTCAGGAAATATATAGGATCCGTAGTATAGGCCTCATCCTACATGTAAGAATAGGCAGATAAAGAATATGGAGGCTCCATTAGCGTGCATGTATCGAATGATTCAACCATAGTTAACGTCTGGGCAAATATGTGTGACTGATGAGAAGGCAGTGGTGGTGTCTGATGTGTAATGTATGGCTAGGAATAAACCTGTAAGAATTTGTAGGATTAGGCAGATTCCAAGGAGGGAGCCAAAGTTTCATCATGCTGAGATATTGGATGGTGCGGGTAGGTCAATAAATGAATTATTGATAATTTTGGTCAGTGGGTGTGATTTACGAATGTTGGTCATTAATGTTCTTATAGTTGAAATACAACAGTGATTTTTCATGTCACTAGTCATGGTTAGATTCCATGTAGGAATAATGATGATATATATTGTATTCATTCTAAGTGTTATTTTCGTAGTTAGTTTTGTAGGGTTTTCTTCAAAACCTTCTCCTATCTACGGTGGGTTGGTTTTAATTATTAGTGGGGCTGTTGGTTGTGGGATTGTGTTAAGTTTTGGGGGATCTTTCTTGGGATTAATGGTGTTTTTGATTTATTTGGGTGGTATACTTGTTGTATTTGGGTATACTACGGCCATGGCTACTGAGCAGTATCCTGAGGTTTGGGTTTCTAATAAGGCTGTTTTAGGGGCTTTTATTGTTGGTTTATTGTCTGAATTGTTGATGGCTTGCTATATTTTGAAGGGAGATGATGTTGAGGTCGAGGTTGTGTTAAAATTTAATGGGGCAGGTGATTGGGTTATTTATGATACAGGTGATTCAGGATTTTTTAGTGAAGAGGTTATGGGAATTGCGGCTTTGTATAGTTATGGGACTTGATTGGTTATTGTTACTGGTTGGTCTCTTCTTATCGGGGTATCAGTGATTTTGGAAGTTACTCGTGGAAATTAAGTGTGAGTAAGCTAAGGACTAGAGTGAGGATGAAAGATATGAAGTATAGTTTGATTAGGCCCTTTTGGTTGGAAATGGCGATTGAGGATTTTATTTGAAACTGAGAGATAGATTTAGGTAATATTTTTTCTAGTCAAATTATGTCTAGTAATGTTGTTGCTGACTTTTGGCTTATAAATAGGTTTGTTTTGGGTATTAGGCGGTGGATGATGGTGGGGAAGTAGCCTAGTATGTTTGAAAATATAAACAGATTTGATGGGTGTTTAAATTTTAGGTTCTGTATTGTAAGGCTAAGTTCTAGTGCCAGGATGAAGCCCAAGATGGTTACAGTAAGAGCCGTAGTTTTAAGATGATGAGGCATAGTTATCTGTGGGGTGGTGGTGGGTGTAATATTGTGGGAGATTAAAAATCCTGTGAGAATGCTCCCAAATAGGAGACGTTTAATGGAGTTAATTAGGAGTGGATTGTTCTCGTTGATTATGATAGTTGGGTTAAAGCGAGGCTGTCCTAGGAGTGTGAAGAATATAATTCGGGTGCTGTAGGCTGCTGTTATGGATGTGGCGACGAGAGTAATTAGTAGGGCTCAGGCGTTGGTATACGACGTGTTGGCAGTCTCAATGATTAGGTCTTTGGAGTAGAATCCTGTTAGGAAAGGTATACCTGTAAGTGCTAGGCTTCCAACGATTAGGGAGGTGGTGGTGAATGGTAGTGCCTTGAATAGGCCTCCTATTTTTCGAATGTCTTGTTCATCGTTTAGGCTGTGGATGATTGAGCCTGAGCATAGGAATAGCATGGCTTTGAAGAATGCGTGTGTGCAGATGTGGAGAAATGCTAGGTAAGGCTGGTTAATGCCAATAGTTACGATTATTAGTCCTAGTTGACTTGAAGTAGAGAAAGCTACAATTTTTTTGATATCATTCTGTGTTAAAACACAGATTGCTGTGAATAGGGTTGTTATTGCTCCTAAACATAGTGTGATGGTTTGTATAGCTTTATTATGTTCTATTAAGGGGTGAAATCGGATTAAGAGGAATACTCCGGCTACGACTATTGTGCTTGAGTGTAATAGGGCTGATACAGGAGTGGGTCCTTCTATAGCTGAAGGTAGTCATGGGTGGAGTCCAAATTGAGCAGATTTTCCAGTGGCTGCTAGTAGTAGGCCTATGAGAGGGATATTTAGGTTTTCGTGATTGGTCTTAAAGATTTGTTGTAGATCTCATGTGTTCAGGTTAGATAGGAATCAGGCTATGGCTAGGATAAATCCTACGTCTCCGATACGATTATACAGGACAGCTTGTAGTGCGGCGGTGTTTGCGTCTGTCCGTCCATACCATCAACCAATAAGTAGAAAGGATATAATACCTACTCCTTCTCAACCGATGAAGAGTTGAAATATATTGTTGGCAGTAACTAAAATTATTATGGTAATGAGGAATAGTAGTAAGTATTTGAAAAATCGGTTAATATAAGGGTCTGAGTGTATGTATCATATTGAGAATTCTATAATTGATCATGTGACAAATAATGCTACTGGAATGAAGATTATTGAGAAGTAGTCTAGTTTAAAGCTGAGGGATAGTTTCATAGTTTGGATTGTAATTCAGTGTCAGTTTGAAATTATTATATCTTGTCCTAGATGAAGGAAAATTATTGTGGGGATTAAGCTGAGTATGAAAGCATAGGAGATAGTGGTTTTTACGTATTGTGGGTAGAGTTTGTTGGTATATATAATAGTATTGGTCATTATGATTGGGATAGTAAGTATGAATAGTGTCACTAAAATTGAGGAGGTAAATAGATTGATTACTTTTATTTGGAGTTGCACCAATTTTTTGGTTCCTAAGACCAATGGATTACTACTATCCTTTAAAAGTTGAAAAAGCCATGTTTTTATACATGGAAGCACGAGTTAGCAGTTCCTGCGTAATACTTTTTCGGTAAATAAAAAGGGTTAAGCTTTTATTGTTAGATTCACAATCTAATGTTTTTGTTAAACTATATTTACAGTAGATGGGTCCTAGGATGAATTTAGGGTTGAGTGAGAGGAGTAATAAGGGTAATAGGTGGAGAGCTATTAGGGAATTTTCTCGTGTGAAGGATGGTTTGATGTTTTTGATGTGGTGTGTATATTTTCCGCGTTGTGTAGTAATTAGTATATATAGGGAATATAGGGCTGTAATGGTGATGTTAATTCCTATTAGAATGATGGTAATATTAGATCATGAAAATGAGGCTATTACTACGAATAGCTCCCCTACTAGGTTAGTTTTGGGTGGCAAAGCCAGGTTAGTTAGACTAGCAAGTAGTCATCATGCAGCTATTAATGGGAGGAGTGTTTGTAAACCTCGCGTGAGGATTATGGTACAGCTGTGGATGCGTTCATAGTTGGAGTTAGCTAAACAGAATAATATAGATGATGTCAGACCGTGGGCAATTATTAGGGCTGTTGCTCCTATGTAGCTTCATGGTGATTGGATGAGGACTGCTATGATTACTAAGGCTATATGGCTAACAGAAGAGTAGACAATTAGAGATTTTAGGTCTGTTTGGCGTAGGCAAATAGAGCTTGTTATAATTATTCCTCATAGGGATAATATTATAAAAGGGTAAGCTATGAGGTTGGTCAGTGGATTTAATAATATAGTAATACGTATTATCCCATAACCGCCTAGTTTAAGGAGTACGGCGGCGAGAACTATGGATCCGGCGATGGGGGCTTCTACGTGGGCTTTTGGAAGTCATAGGTGGAGGCCATATAGAGGTATTTTTACTATGAATGCCATCATGCATGCTAGTCATAGCAAGGCGTTTGATCATGAGTTTAACAGTGGTTGTACTCAGTATTGGATCACTAATAGGTTTAAGGTACCTAGGTTGTTTTGGGCTCATAATAGTGCGATTAGAAGGGGCAGGGAGCCCACTAGGGTATAAAATAGGAAGTATAGTCCAGCGTTTAAGCGTTCTGTTTGGTTGCCTCATCGGGTAATAATAATAAGTGTTGGTATTAATGTGGCTTCAAATAAGATGTAAAATATGATTAGTTCTGTTGCGGTGAATGTTATGATTAAAAATAGTTGTAGTATAACTAATATTGTAATGTAGAGTTTTTTTCGGGTGAGGGTTTCCTTTGACAGGTGATATTGGCTTGCTATAAGTATTAATGGTAGAAGCCATGTAGTGAGTATTAGGAGGGGTGCTGATAAAGAGTCCACAAAAAACAGCAATGAGAAATTTAGGTTGTTGTCTACGAATTGATTAAGATATGTAAGGCTGATAAGGCTAATTAGTATGCTGTGGGCTGTTGTATTAATTCAGATTATGTTAGGTTTTGATAATCATGCTAGGGGAATTAATATTATAGTGGGGATAATAATTTTTAGCATTGTAGTAGATTTAGATTTTGTACGTAGTCGGTTCCATATGTATTAGAGATTATAACTAATAGAGATAATCCTAAGGCTGCTTCACAGGCTGCGAATACGAGGAGAATGATAGGAGCTATACTAGCTAATGTGAGGTGATTAACCAGAATAGTTACTGTCATTATAACAAATAGTGATAGTATTATGCCTTCTAGGCAAAGTAGGGAGGATATTAGGTGGGATCGGTAGATGAGTAACCCCATAAAGGATAGAGTGAAGGCTAAAAAGATGTTAATATAGACTATGGACATTTGATAATTGTAATATAGATTACAATCTAATGAGTCAAAATCATTTATTTTAATTAAACTAATTATCATTATTCATTTCATTCTAAGCCTTCTTCTGTTCATTCATAGGCTAGGCTTGTTGCTAATAGGAGAATTAGTACTAACGCCATGGCGAGTGTTGTATTTAGGTTGATTGATTGTGAGGCTCATGGTAGTGGTAGGAGTAGTGCAATTTCTAAGTCAAATAGAAGAAATGTGACGGTCACTAGGAAGAATTTTATGGAAAAAGGTAGGCGTGCTGATCCTAGGGGGTCAAAGCCGCATTTGTAGGGACTTGCTTTTTCTGTATAAATGTTTAGTTGGGGAAGTCAGAATGCGATTAGGACAAGTAGGGACGCTAGTGATGCATTAATGAGGAGAGCTAATATTATATTTATTACTTCTCTCTGGGTTGTTACCAGAACTAGTTGATTGGAAGTCAACTGTACTTGTTAATACTAGAGAAATAAGACCCTCATCAATAAATGGAGACATAAAGGAATAGTCATACTACATCTATGAAATGTCAATATCAAGCAGCTGCTTCAAAGCCGAAATGGTGGTTAGATGTAAAATGATAGTTTAGCTGGCGTAGAAAGCATACGATGAGGAAGGTAGACCCGATGATAACGTGAAGGCCATGGAATCCTGTGGCCATAAAGAATGTAGAGCCATAAACTCCATCGGAGATTGTAAATGATGTTTCATAATACTCTGAGGCTTGTAGAAGGGTAAAGTATAAGCCTAGAGAGATTGTAATAAATAGTGCTTGAAGTATATGTTTACGGTAACCCTCTATTAAGCTGTGATGGGCTCAGGTAATGGAGACTCCAGAGGCTAGGAGGACTGAGGTGTTAAGTAGTGGGACTTCTAGTGGGTTTAGGGGTGTGATACCTGTAGGTGGCCAGCATCCCCCTAGTTCTGGGGTTGGTGCTAGGCTTGAATGGTAGAAGGCCCAGAAGAAGCCTGCAAAGAAGAAAACTTCTGATACGATAAAAAGGACTATTCCGTATCGCAAGCCTTTCTGGACTGTAGGGGTGTGATGACCTTGGAATGTTCCTTCGCGGATAATGTCTCGTCATCATTGATATATAGTTAATAGGTTGGTTGTTATACCAAGAGCTAAGAGGTAAATTGAGTTAAAATGGAATCATATTACTAAGCCTGATGTTATAAGGAGGGCGGAGAGGGCTCCTGTTAGAGGTCATGGGCTTGGGTTGACTATATGGTATGAATGGGTTTGGTGGGTCATTAAGTGTTGTCATGCAGATATAAGCTTACTAATAAGGTGAAGACGTAGGCTTGGATAAGGGCTACTGCGAATTCTAGGATGGTTAGAAGAATGAGGATAATAAAGGTTACTATGGCTGTGGTAGTGCTGATATTTATTAGGGCTAAAGTGGCACTTCCAATCAGATGAATTAATAGGTGGCCTGCAGTAATATTTGCTGTTAATCGTACGGCTAGGGCTACTGGTTGGATGAATAGGCTAATAGTCTCAATGATAACAAGTATAGGGATTAGAAGGAGTGGTGTTCCTTGTGGTAGGAAGTGGGCTAAGGATGCCTTTGTTTTATGTTGGAATCCAACAATTTCTGTTCCTGCCCATAGGGGAATAGCTATACCTAAGTTTAGGGATAGTTAAGTAGTAGGGGTAAATGAGTGAGATAATAGACCTAGTAAATTGGTAGAACCAATAAACAGGATCAAGGATATTAATATCAGTGCTCAAGTTTGAACTTTTTGGTTATGGATGGACAGCATTTGTTTAGATGTTAGTTGTACTAATCACTGTTGGATGGAGATTAGTCGGTTATTGATTAGTCGATTTGGTGAGGGGAATAGAATGCTTGGGAATATAATGATGATAATAACAATAGGGAGTCCTATTATTGTTGGGGTAATGAAAGAGGAAAATAGATTTTCGTTCATTTTTTTTTTCTCAAGGTGTGATGGGTTTTGGTATAGACACTAGTTTTTGTTCAGGATTTTCTGGAAAGTTGTATTTTGACACTTTTAGTTGAAATATAAAAAATAAGGTAATAATTATTGATAAGATTGTGATTAGTCATGTTGAAGTATCTAGTTGTGGCATATCATTGAGGAGAGGTTTACTCTCAATCTTTAACTTAAAAGGTTAATGCTGTATAGCTTCTCAATGAGTTTATAGTATTGAGGTGGATCATTTTTCAAAATGGGATAGGGGTACTAGTTCAAGTACGATTGGCATGAAACTATGATTAGAGCCACAGATTTCTGAACACTGGCCGTAGTATAGTCCTGGTCGTATGGCTATAAGGGTTGTTTGATTAAGGTGTCCTGGGAGAGCATCGGTTTTTAGTCCTAGTGATGGTACGGCTCATGAGTGTAATACGTCTTCAGAGGAGATTAGTATACGAATAGTTATTTCTATTGGAAGGACTACTCGGTTATCCACTTCTAATAGTCGAAGCTCCCCGGGTTTTAGTTCTTGGGTTGGAATTATGTAAGAGTCAAAGTTTAAGTCTTCATAATCTGTATATTCGTAACTTCAGTATCATTGGTGGCCCATGGTTTTTACAGTTAGGGAAGGATTGTTGATTTCATCTATTATGTAGAGAATTCGTAGTGAGGGTAAGGCGATTAGAATTAAGATAATAGCAGGTAGGATAGTCCAAATTGTTTCAACTTCTTGGGCATCCATAGTACTGGTATGGGTTAACTTGGTAGTCAACATTAATGAAATGATATATAGGACTAGGGAGCTAATTAGGAATACGATTATTAATGTATGGTCATGGGAGTGTAGTAGTTCTATAATAGGGGAGGTTGCATCTTGGAGACCTATTTGGAAGGGATATGCCATAGAGATATAAAGGATTTTCACCTATAATTTGACTTTGACAAAGTCATGTAATTTTTACTAATATCTCTTTATCGAGAAAGACATAATGGTTATGACATTGGCTTGAAACCAGTTTTAGGGGATTCGATTCCTTCCTTTCTTATTTTGATAGTACATAGGTTGGCTCTTCAAATGTGTGATATGGGGGAGGGCATCCATGTAATCATTCAACGTTTGTTGAGGTGAGTTCTACCGTTAGTACTTCTTGTTTGGATGTGAAGGCTTCTCAAATTATGAAAATTATCAGTATAACTGCTGTTAATGAAATAAATGAGCCTATAGAGGAGACTGTGTTTCACACTGTGTAGGCATCTGGGTAGTCGGAGTATCGTCGAGGTATACCTGATAAACCTAGGAAATGTTGTGGAAAGAATGTGCATTTACTCCTACAAATATGATTGTAAAGTGAATTTTTGCTCAAACATCATTTAGTGCATACCCTGTAAACAGTGGGAATCAATGAACGAATCCACCTATGATTGCAAAAACTGCTCCCATTGAAAGGACATAATGAAAATGTGCTACTACGTAATATGTATCATGAAGAACAATGTCTAGCGATGAGTTTGATAGGACGATACCTGTTAAACCCCCTACTGTAAATAGGAAGATAAACCCTAGGGCTCATAGTATAGCCAGTGATCATTTAATATTACCCCCATGTAAAGTGGCTAGTCAGCTAAATACCTAAACTCCTGTAGGAATAGCAATAATTATGGTAGCTGAGGTGAAGTATGCTCGTGTGTTGACGTCTATTCCTACAGTAAACATGTGGTGGGCTCATACAATGAACCCTAAGAAACCGATGGATATTATTGCTCAGACTATTCCTATATAGCCGAATGGTTCTTTTTTCCCTGAGTAATAGGTGACAACATGTGAAATAATTCCAAATCCTGGTAGGATTAAGATATATACTTCAGGATGCCCAAAAAATCAGAATAGATGTTGGTAAAGAATGGGATCTCCTCCTCCAGCAGGGTCGAAGAAGGTTGTATTTAGGTTTCGGTCTGTTAGTAATATGGTAATACCAGCTGCTAAAACTGGTAATGATAGAAGTAAGAGTACGGCTGTAACTAGGACGGATCATACGAATAGGGGAGTTTGGTATTGTGATATTGCAGGGGGTTTCATGTTAATGATAGTAGTAATAAAATTAATAGCTCCTAGGATGGATGAGACACCTGCTAGATGAAGAGAGAAGATTGTTAAATCTACAGATGCTCCTGCATGTGCCAAGTTTCCTGCTAGAGGAGGATATACAGTCCATCCTGTTCCTGCACCTGCTTCTACTATGGAGGAGGCCAAGAGAAGAAGAAAGGGGGGAGGCAGGAGTCAGAAACTTATATTATTTATTCGGGGAAAAGCTATGTCGGGTGTGCCAATTATTAGGGGGACCAATCAGTTTCTGAAACCTCCAATTATTATTTTTTTTAAAGATTTTACCTATTCAGTTGACAGAGAGAGAGATCACAAGTAGGCAGAGAGGCAGGCAGAGAGAGAGGAGGAAGCAGTCTCCCTGCAGAGCAGAGAGCCCGATGCGGGGCTCGATCCCAGGACCCTGAGATCATGACCTGAGCTGAAGGCAGCGGCTTAATCCACTGAGCCACCCAGGCACCCCCGGAAACCTCCAATTATGATGGATATAACTATAAAGAAAATTATTACGAATGCATGGGCTGTTACGACTACATTGTAGATCTGATTGTCTCCCAATAAAGTGCCGGGTTGACCTAATTCAGCACGAATTAGTAGACTGAGAGCAGTACCTACTATTCCGGCTCATGCACCAAATAGAAGGTAAAGGATGTCGATATCTTTATGATTTGTGGAAAATAATCATCGATTTATGAACATAGGTAAAATGGCTGATAAAAGCATTAGACTGTAAATCTAAGAATAGGGGTTTAGTCCCCTTTTTGCCAAGCTCTGTGGTGAAATATCACGTTGAATTTCAAATTCAAAGAAGCGCTTCAACCCTGCCGGGGCTTCTCCCGCCTTTTTTTCTTTGCAGCAGGAGAAGTAGATTGAAGCCAGTTGACTAGGGTATTTAGCTGTTAACTAAAGTTTGGTGGGATGGTAGCCCACCAATCTAGGAAGGGCATAGCTTAGTTAAAGTGACTGATTTGCATTCAGTAGATGTGAGATGTACTCTTGCAGTTCTTAGAGTAAATTCAGAAGTTAAGTGAGTTGCACTTACTTAGGGCTTTGAAGGCTCTTGGTCTTTTTAACCTAAACTTCTATAATAGTGTTAGTGTTATTGGGGTGAGGGGTAAAAGTATAGTTGAGATAACAATTAGTGGTGATAAGAAGGTTATGTTTTTTATATTCTCAAATTGTCATCTTATTTTTATGATATTTGTTGAGGGGAATATGGTGAGTGCGGTTGCATAGGTTAATCGTATGTAGAAATATAAGTTTAATAGGGCTGTTATTGCTATGAATATTGCTGCGATGATTATATTGTTTTTTGTGAGTTCATGGATGATTATTCATTTGGGGATGAAGCCTGAGAGGGGAGGGAGGCCCCCTAGTGATAGCATAACTATTAGGATGAGTGATGTGATTAGTGGGAGTTTATTTCATGTATGTGATAGTGATAGTGTAGTTGTGGATGTGCTGAGTGTAAATAATATGAATGTCCCGAGAGTTATTGTAATATAAATTACTAGGTTTAGGATTATCAGGGTTGGGTTGTATGTTGTTACAGCGATTATTCATCCTATATGAGCAATTGATGAGTATGCTAGGATTTTTCGTAATTGTGTTTGGTTAAGGCCTCCTCAGCCTCCTACTAGGACAGATATAATAGCTATAGCTATTAATAGGTTTGGGTTAATGGAGGGGGAAATTTGATATAG
The DNA here is from genome assembly GCF_922984935.1 of Meles meles. Lineage (NCBI taxonomy): Eukaryota > Metazoa > Chordata > Mammalia > Carnivora > Mustelidae > Meles > Meles meles. The sequence continues at coordinate 26,124,085 of NC_060088.1, read as the reverse complement.
GATGGATAGGGGAGCAATTTTCTGTCATGTTAGTAAGATTATTCCTGATGATAATGGAACTCCTTGGGTCACTTCGGGCACTCAGAATTGAAAAGGAGATAGTCCTAGTTTTATCGCTAGGGCGATTGTTATCATGTTTGATGTGATTGAATTGGGGGTATTTAGTATTGTTCATTGTCCTGATAGTAGTAAGTTGACAATAATACCTAATATAAGGAGCATAGATGCGGTGGCTTGGGTGAGGAAATATTTTGTTGATGCTTCTATGGCTCGTGGATTGAACTTTTTTATTAGGATGGGAATAATAGCTAGTATATTTATCTCGAATCCGATTCAGATCATTAGTCAGTGGGAGCTTGTTAGTACTATGATTGTTCCTAGGATGACAGTTGATATAATGGTGATGAAGATGGGGTGTTTAATTAGTACGGGAAGGGGATAAACCAACATTTTCGGGGTATGGGCCCGATAGCTTATTTAGCTGACCTTACTGTAGAATTTGGTGTAAGTTTGGTAGCACGAAGATTTTTGAGTTCTTAGGATTAGGTTCAATTCCTATAATTCTAGAAATAAGAGGGCTTGAACCTCTATAATTTACTCTATCAAAGTAACTCTTTTGTCAGACATATTTCTTATGTTTGTGGGGGGATACTTGCTGTTATAATGGGTAGGGCTATATGTCATATACATAAGGCTAGTGTTAAAGGGAGGAAGTTTTTTCATAGTAAATGTATTAGGTGGTCGTATCGGAATCGTGGATAGGATGCTCGGATTCATAGGAAGAAGATTGTTAGTAAGAGTGTTTTTATGATGAAATTAATTGAATATAGTTCTGGTAAGTAAGGGGCATGGAATGCGCCAAAAAATAGGATGGTAGTGAGGATGTTTATTATGATAATATTTGCGTACTCGGCTAGGAAGAATAGGGCAAATGGTCCAGCTGCATATTCGACATTGAATCCGGAAACTAGTTCTAATTCTCCTTCTGTTAGGTCGAATGGGGCACGGTTGGTTTCTGCTAGGGTTGAGATAAATCATATTATGGCTAGGGGTCACGCGGGGAGAATCAGTCATAAGTGTTCTTGTGTGATAATAAGTGTGGATAGAGTGAAAGAGCCGTTTATTAATAGTACTGATAAAAGGATAATGGCTAATGTGATTTCATAGGAGATTGTTTGGGCTACGGCTCGTAGAGCTCCAATTAGGGCGTATTTTGAATTTGAAGCTCA